>NW_026046759.1:0-104967 GCF_023864275.1 Schistocerca cancellata | reverse complement strand
GATCGTGGTAAATATCGCTTCGTGCAAGCGTCAGCGTAGCGTCAGTCGAGCAAAGTCGAGACAAGTCAAGCTGAGAGATGTTGCACAGTTAAGTAAACGGTACGCGACGCAGACAATGCTTTTCCAAGTGTCCCCACGTCACGCAGCAGAGTGGCGCAGTGGAAGCGTGCTGGGCCCATAACCCAGAGGTCCGTGGATCGAAACCACGCTCTGCTAAAAATTATTCTTTTTCTTGGGTGCTTCGAGCTCGATCATTAAGCCTGGGGTGCGCTGACCCAGCGTCAACAGCAAACCCTGTAAGTTCTGAAACGATGACGACGTCGTGTGGAGAATACGAGAAACACTTCCTAAGACGCAGAGTTTCTTACGATTCTGCAGCAACTACATTTCTCGATCACAACGTTAATGTCCTATCGGGCCACACGTGCAACTTTCGCGATATAAAAATCGCACCTCCCGGCGGGGAATCGAACCCCGGTCTCCCGCGTGACAGGCGGGGATACTAACCACTATACTACCGAGGAATACGCAAACGATACGCACAACGCACGCACACTTATTCTTCTCAAGTAGGTGATTCATCTCAAATCTAGCGTCCCGATGCTTTCAGAGTCAGCTGCTACGAAATAAAAGTATGCCCCAGGTGAGGCTCGAACTCACAACCCCGGCACTGCTCACGGCTACTGCCTTATAAGTACCGTGCGCTAACCAATTGCGCCACTGGGGCTACAGCAGGGTGCTTTCAGTTAGCGGTATTTGCTTTGCCGCCAACCTGTTGTGGCTACAGACCCATCATACGACCGTCACCTGCGGCCATACTGCGACTTTAGCACCTGGCTACGGATGCTTCATACGATTCTTGTTTCATATGCTACACTTACAAGCATATCAACCGCTTGTCATCACCGAAAAATTGCAGAAAAACGCGCGCCTTGCCTTCTGCTACCTGTCCAACAGCGAGGGCAGATGTGTGGCAAGCTCTAAGCTATGCAGGCGCACCGTGGCCGAGCAGCTGGAGGAGAGATGCCTTCCTTGGCAGCTCCCTGCAGAGTGCGGAAGACCAGAGTGGCCGCGCCGCCGTTGTCAGTGGACGACACGCAGTTGCCGAGCCACGGAGAACACGTTGCTCTGCGATGTGTACCCGCCTCATATGACGAAAGGCGAACAGTGGCCCTGTGGCGCAACGGATAACGCGTCTGACTACGGATCAGAAGATTCCAGGTTCGAATCCTGGCAGGGTCGGCATTTTGTTAGTTGCGGGCGCGTAGCTAGGCAGTGCATTCGAATGTTTCCACCTGCGTGGAGTGCAATGTCAATCCTGAGCATCTCGCAGCTGCATCTCGAGACGATCGTGGTAAATATCGCTTCGTGCAAGCGTCAGCGTAGCGTCAGTCGAGCAAAGTCGAGACAAGTCAAGCTGAGAGATGTTGCACAGTTAAGTAAACGGTACGCGACGCAGACAATGCTTTTCCAAGTGTCCCACGTCACGCAGCAGAGTGGCGCAGTGGAAGCGTGCTGGGCCCATAACCCAGAGGTCCGTGGATCGAAACCACGCTCTGCTAAAATTATTCTTTTTCTTGGGTGCTTCGAGCTCGATCATTAAGCCTGGGGTGCGCTGACCCAGCGTCAACAGCAAACCCTGTAAGTTCTGAAACGATGACGACGTCGTGTGGAGAATACGAGAAACACTTCCTAAGACGCAGAGTTTTCTTACGATTCTGCAGCAACTACATTTCTCGATCACAACGTTAATGTCCTATCGGGCCACACGTGCAACTTTCGCGATATAAAAATCGCACCTCCCCGGCGGGGAATCGAACCCCGGTCTCCCGCGTGACAGGCGGGGATACTAACCACTATACTACCGAGGAATACGCAAACGATACGCACAACGCACGCACACTTATTCTTCTCAAGTAGGTGATTCATCTCAAATCTAGCGTCCCGATGCTTTCAGAGTCAGCTGCTACGAAATAAAAGTATGCCCCAGGTGAGGCTCGAACTCACAACCCCGGCACTGCTCACGGCTACTGCCTTATAAGTACCGTGCGCTAACCAATTGCGCCACTGGGGCTACAGCAGGGTGCTTTCAGTTAGCGGTATTTGCTTTGCCGCCAACCTGTTGTGGCTACAGACCCATCATACGACCGTCACCTGCGGCCATACTGCGACTTTAGCACCTGGCTACGGATGCTTCATACGATTCTTGTTTCATATGCTACACTTACAAGCATATCAACCGCTTGTCATCACCGAAAAATTGCAGAAAAACGCGCGCCTTGCCTTCTGCTACCTGTCCAACAGCGAGGGCAGATGTGTGGCAAGCTCTAAGCTATGCAGGCGCACCGTGGCCGAGCAGCTGGAGGAGAGATGCCTTCCTTGGCAGCTCCCTGCAGAGTGCGGAAGACCAGAGTGGCCGCGCCGCCGTTGTCAGTGGACGACACGCAGTTGCCGAGCCACGGAGAACACGTTGCTCTGCGATGTGTACCCGCCTCATATGACGAAAGGCGAACAGTGGCCCTGTGGCGCAACGGATAACGCGTCTGACTACGGATCAGAAGATTCCAGGTTCGAATCCTGGCAGGGTCGGCATTTTGTTAGTTGCGGGCGCGTAGCTAGGCAGTGCATTCGAATGTTTCCACCTGCGTGGAGTGCAATGTCAATCCTGAGCATCTCGCAGCTGCATCTCGAGACGATCGTGGTAAATATCGCTTCGTGCAAGCGTCAGCGTAGCGTCAGTCGAGCAAAGTCGAGACAAGTCAAGCTGAGAGATGTTGCACAGTTAAGTAAACGGTACGCGACGCAGACAATGCTTTTCCAAGTGTCCCACGTCACGCAGCAGAGTGGCGCAGTGGAAGCGTGCTGGGCCCATAACCCAGAGGTCCGTGGATCGAAACCACGCTCTGCTAAAATTATTCTTTTTCTTGGGTGCTTCGAGCTCGATCATTAAGCCTGGGGTGCGCTGACCCAGCGTCAACAGCAAACCCTGTAAGTTCTGAAACGATGACGACGTCGTGTGGAGAATACGAGAAACACTTCCTAAGACGCAGAGTTTCTTACGATTCTGCAGCAACTACATTTCTCGATCACAACGTTAATGTCCTATCGGGCCACACGTGCAACTTTCGCGATATAAAAATCGCACCTCCCCGGCGGGGAATCGAACCCCGGTCTCCCGCGTGACAGGCGGGGATACTAACCACTATACTACCGAGGAATACGCAAACGATACGCACAACGCACGCACACTTATTCTTCTCAAGTAGGTGATTCATCTCAAATCTAGCGTCCCGATGCTTTCAGAGTCAGCTGCTACGAAATAAAAGTATGCCCCAGGTGAGGCTCGAACTCACAACCCCGGCACTGCTCACGGCTACTGCCTTATAAGTACCGTGCGCTAACCAATTGCGCCACTGGGGCTACAGCAGGGTGCTTTCAGTTAGCGGTATTTGCTTTGCCGCCAACCTGTTGTGGCTACAGACCCATCATACGACCGTCACCTGCGGCCATACTGCGACTTTAGCACCTGGCTACGGATGCTTCATACGATTCTTGTTTCATATGCTACACTTACAAGCATATCAACCGCTTGTCATCACCGAAAAATTGCAGAAAAACGCGCGCCTTGCCTTCTGCTACCTGTCCAACAGCGAGGGCAGATGTGTGGCAAGCTCTAAGCTATGCAGGCGCACCGTGGCCGAGCAGCTGGAGGAGAGATGCCTTCCTTGGCAGCTCCCTGCAGAGTGCGGAAGACCAGAGTGGCCGCGCCGCCGTTGTCAGTGGACGACACGCAGTTGCCGAGCCACGGAGAACACGTTGCTCTGCGATGTGTACCCGCCTCATATGACGAAAGGCGAACAGTGGCCCTGTGGCGCAACGGATAACGCGTCTGACTACGGATCAGAAGATTCCAGGTTCGAATCCTGGCAGGGTCGGCATTTTGTTAGTTGCGGGCGCGTAGCTAGGCAGTGCATTCGAATGTTTCCACCTGCGTGGAGTGCAATGTCAATCCTGAGCATCTCGCAGCTGCATCTCGAGACGATCGTGGTAAATATCGCTTCGTGCAAGCGTCAGCGTAGCGTCAGTCGAGCAAAGTCGAGACAAGTCAAGCTGAGAGATGTTGCACAGTTAAGTAAACGGTACGCGACGCAGACAATGCTTTTCCAAGTGTCCCACGTCACGCAGCAGAGTGGCGCAGTGGAAGCGTGCTGGGCCCATAACCCAGAGGTCCGTGGATCGAAACCACGCTCTGCTAAAATTATTCTTTTTCTTGGGTGCTTCGAGCTCGATCATTAAGCCTGGGGTGCGCTGACCCAGCGTCAACAGCAAACCCTGTAAGTTCTGAAACGATGACGACGTCGTGTGGAGAATACGAGAAACACTTCCTAAGACGCAGAGTTTCTTACGATTCTGCAGCAACTACATTTCTCGATCACAACGTTAATGTCCTATCGGGCCACACGTGCAACTTTCGCGATATAAAAATCGCACCTCCCCGGCGGGGAATCGAACCCCGGTCTCCCGCGTGACAGGCGGGGATACTAACCACTATACTACCGAGGAATACGCAAACGATACGCACAACGCACGCACACTTATTCTTCTCAAGTAGGTGATTCATCTCAAATCTAGCGTCCCGATGCTTTCAGAGTCAGCTGCTACGAAATAAAAGTATGCCCCAGGGTGAGGCTCGAACTCACAACCCCGGCACTGCTCACGGCTACTGCCTTATAAGTACCGTGCGCTAACCAATTGCGCCACTGGGGCTACAGCAGGGTGCTTTCAGTTAGCGGTATTTGCTTTGCCGCCAACCTGTTGTGGCTACAGACCCATCATACGACCGTCACCTGCGGCCATACTGCGACTTTAGCACCTGGCTACGGATGCTTCATACGATTCTTGTTTCATATGCTACACTTACAAGCATATCAACCGCTTGTCATCACCGAAAAATTGCAGAAAAACGCGCGCCTTGCCTTCTGCTACCTGTCCAACAGCGAGGGCAGATGTGTGGCAAGCTCTAAGCTATGCAGGCGCACCGTGGCCGAGCAGCTGGAGGAGAGATGCCTTCCTTGGCAGCTCCCTGCAGAGTGCGGAAGACCAGAGTGGCCGCGCCGCCGTTGTCAGTGGACGACACGCAGTTGCCGAGCCACGGAGAACACGTTGCTCTGCGATGTGTACCCGCCTCATATGACGAAAGGCGAACAGTGGCCCTGTGGCGCAACGGATAACGCGTCTGACTACGGATCAGAAGATTCCAGGTTCGAATCCTGGCAGGGTCGGCATTTTGTTAGTTGCGGGCGCGTAGCTAGGCAGTGCATTCGAATGTTTCCACCTGCGTGGAGTGCAATGTCAATCCTGAGCATCTCGCAGCTGCATCTCGAGACGATCGTGGTAAATATCGCTTCGTGCAAGCGTCAGCGTAGCGTCAGTCGAGCAAAGTCGAGACAAGTCAAGCTGAGAGATGTTGCACAGTTAAGTAAACGGTACGCGACGCAGACAATGCTTTTCCAAGTGTCCCACGTCACGCAGCAGAGTGGCGCAGTGGAAGCGTGCTGGGCCCATAACCCAGAGGTCCGTGGATCGAAACCACGCTCTGCTAAAATTATTCTTTTTCTTGGGTGCTTCGAGCTCGATCATTAAGCCTGGGGTGCGCTGACCCAGCGTCAACAGCAAACCCTGTAAGTTCTGAAACGATGACGACGTCGTGTGGAGAATACGAGAAACACTTCCTAAGACGCAGAGTTTCTTACGATTCTGCAGCAACTACATTTCTCGATCACAACGTTAATGTCCTATCGGGCCACACGTGCAACTTTCGCGATATAAAAATCGCACCTCCCCGGCGGGGAATCGAACCCCGGTCTCCCGCGTGACAGGCGGGGATACTAACCACTATACTACCGAGGAATACGCAAACGATACGCACAACGCACGCACACTTATTCTTCTCAAGTAGGTGATTCATCTCAAATCTAGCGTCCCGATGCTTTCAGAGTCAGCTGCTACGAAATAAAAGTATGCCCCAGGTGAGGCTCGAACTCACAACCCCGGCACTGCTCACGGCTACTGCCTTATAAGTACCGTGCGCTAACCAATTGCGCCACTGGGGCTACAGCAGGGTGCTTTCAGTTAGCGGTATTTGCTTTGCCGCCAACCTGTTGTGGCTACAGACCCATCATACGACCGTCACCTGCGGCCATACTGCGACTTTAGCACCTGGCTACGGATGCTTCATACGATTCTTGTTTCATATGCTACACTTACAAGCATATCAACCGCTTGTCATCACCGAAAAATTGCAGAAAAACGCGCGCCTTGCCTTCTGCTACCTGTCCAACAGCGAGGGCAGATGTGTGGCAAGCTCTAAGCTATGCAGGCGCACCGTGGCCGAGCAGCTGGAGGAGAGATGCCTTCCTTGGCAGCTCCCTGCAGAGTGCGGAAGACCAGAGTGGCCGCGCCGCCGTTGTCAGTGGACGACACGCAGTTGCCGAGCCACGGAGAACACGTTGCTCTGCGATGTGTACCCGCCTCATATGACGAAAGGCGAACAGTGGCCCTGTGGCGCAACGGATAACGCGTCTGACTACGGATCAGAAGATTCCAGGTTCGAATCCTGGCAGGGTCGGCATTTTGTTAGTTGCGGGCGCGTAGCTAGGCAGTGCATTCGAATGTTTCCACCTGCGTGGAGTGCAATGTCAATCCTGAGCATCTCGCAGCTGCATCTCGAGACGATCGTGGTAAATATCGCTTCGTGCAAGCGTCAGCGTAGCGTCAGTCGAGCAAAGTCGAGACAAGTCAAGCTGAGAGATGTTGCACAGTTAAGTAAACGGTACGCGACGCAGACAATGCTTTTCCAAGTGTCCCACGTCACGCAGCAGAGTGGCGCAGTGGAAGCGTGCTGGGCCCATAACCCAGAGGTCCGTGGATCGAAACCACGCTCTGCTAAAATTATTCTTTTTCTTGGGTGCTTCGAGCTCGATCATTAAGCCTGGGGTGCGCTGACCCAGCGTCAACAGCAAACCCTGTAAGTTCTGAAACGATGACGACGTCGTGTGGAGAATACGAGAAACACTTCCTAAGACGCAGAGTTTCTTACGATTCTGCAGCAACTACATTTCTCGATCACAACGTTAATGTCCTATCGGGCCACACGTGCAACTTTCGCGATATAAAAATCGCACCTCCCCGGCGGGGAATCGAACCCCGGTCTCCCGCGTGACAGGCGGGGATACTAACCACTATACTACCGAGGAATACGCAAACGATACGCACAACGCACGCACACTTATTCTTCTCAAGTAGGTGATTCATCTCAAATCTAGCGTCCCGATGCTTTCAGAGTCAGCTGCTACGAAATAAAAGTATGCCCCAGGTGAGGCTCGAACTCACAACCCCGGCATTGCTCACGGCTACTGCCTTATAAGTACCGTGCGCTAACCAATTGCGCCACTGGGGCTACAGCAGGGTGCTTTCAGTTAGCGGTATTTGCTTTGCCGCCAACCTGTTGTGGCTACAGACCCATCATACGACCGTCACCTGCGGCCATACTGCGACTTTAGCACCTGGCTACGGATGCTTCATACGATTCTTGTTTCATATGCTACACTTACAAGCATATCAACCGCTTGTCATCACCGAAAAATTGCAGAAAAACGCGCGCCTTGCCTTCTGCTACCTGTCCAACAGCGAGGGCAGATGTGTGGCAAGCTCTAAGCTATGCAGGCGCACCGTGGCCGAGCAGCTGGAGGAGAGATGCCTTCCTTGGCAGCTCCCTGCAGAGTGCGGAAGACCAGAGTGGCCGCGCCGCCGTTGTCAGTGGACGACACGCAGTTGCCGAGCCACGGAGAACACGTTGCTCTGCGATGTGTACCCGCCTCATATGACGAAAGGCGAACAGTGGCCCTGTGGCGCAACGGATAACGCGTCTGACTACGGATCAGAAGATTCCAGGTTCGAATCCTGGCAGGGTCGGCATTTTGTTAGTTGCGGGCGCGTAGCTAGGCAGTGCATTCGAATGTTTCCACCTGCGTGGAGTGCAATGTCAATCCTGAGCATCTCGCAGCTGCATCTCGAGACGATCGTGGTAAATATCGCTTCGTGCAAGCGTCAGCGTAGCGTCAGTCGAGCAAAGTCGAGACAAGTCAAGCTGAGAGATGTTGCACAGTTAAGTAAACGGTACGCGACGCAGACAATGCTTTTCCAAGTGTCCCACGTCACGCAGCAGAGTGGCGCAGTGGAAGCGTGCTGGGCCCATAACCCAGAGGTCCGTGGATCGAAACCACGCTCTGCTAAAATTATTCTTTTTCTTGGGTGCTTCGAGCTCGATCATTAAGCCTGGGGTGCGCTGACCCAGCGTCAACAGCAAACCCTGTAAGTTCTGAAACGATGACGACGTCGTGTGGAGAATACGAGAAACACTTCCTAAGACGCAGAGTTTCTTACGATTCTGCAGCAACTACATTTCTCGATCACAACGTTAATGTCCTATCGGGCCACACGTGCAACTTTCGCGATATAAAAATCGCACCTCCCCGGCGGGGAATCGAACCCCGGTCTCCCGCGTGACAGGCGGGGATACTAACCACTATACTACCGAGGAATACGCAAACGATACGCACAACGCACGCACACTTATTCTTCTCAAGTAGGTGATTCATCTCAAATCTAGCGTCCCGATGCTTTCAGAGTCAGCTGCTACGAAATAAAAGTATGCCCCAGGTGAGGCTCGAACTCACAACCCCGGCACTGCTCACGGCTACTGCCTTATAAGTACCGTGCGCTAACCAATTGCGCCACTGGGGCTACAGCAGGGTGCTTTCAGTTAGCGGTATTTGCTTTGCCGCCAACCTGTTGTGGCTACAGACCCATCATACGACCGTCACCTGCGGCCATACTGCGACTTTAGCACCTGGCTACGGATGCTTCATACGATTCTTGTTTCATATGCTACACTTACAAGCATATCAACCGCTTGTCATCACCGAAAAATTGCAGAAAAACGCGCGCCTTGCCTTCTGCTACCTGTCCAACAGCGAGGGCAGATGTGTGGCAAGCTCTAAGCTATGCAGGCGCACCGTGGCCGAGCAGCTGGAGGAGAGATGCCTTCCTTGGCAGCTCCCTGCAGAGTGCGGAAGACCAGAGTGGCCGCGCCGCCGTTGTCAGTGGACGACACGCAGTTGCCGAGCCACGGAGAACACGTTGCTCTGCGATGTGTACCCGCCTCATATGACGAAAGGCGAACAGTGGCCCTGTGGCGCAACGGATAACGCGTCTGACTACGGATCAGAAGATTCCAGGTTCGAATCCTGGCAGGGTCGGCATTTTGTTAGTTGCGGGCGCGTAGCTAGGCAGTGCATTCGAATGTTTCCACCTGCGTGGAGTGCAATGTCAATCCTGAGCATCTCGCAGCTGCATCTCGAGACGATCGTGGTAAATATCGCTTCGTGCAAGCGTCAGCGTAGCGTCAGTCGAGCAAAGTCGAGACAAGTCAAGCTGAGAGATGTTGCACAGTTAAGTAAACGGTACGCGACGCAGACAATGCTTTTCCAAGTGTCCCACGTCACGCAGCAGAGTGGCGCAGTGGAAGCGTGCTGGGCCCATAACCCAGAGGTCCGTGGATCGAAACCACGCTCTGCTAAAATTATTCTTTTTCTTGGGTGCTTCGAGCTCGATCATTAAGCCTGGGGTGCGCTGACCCAGCGTCAACAGCAAACCCTGTAAGTTCTGAAACGATGACGACGTCGTGTGGAGAATACGAGAAACACTTCCTAAGACGCAGAGTTTCTTACGATTCTGCAGCAACTACATTTCTCGATCACAACGTTAATGTCCTATCGGGCCACACGTGCAACTTTCGCGATATAAAAATCGCACCTCCCCGGCGGGGAATCGAACCCCGGTCTCCCGCGTGACAGGCGGGGATACTAACCACTATACTACCGAGGAATACGCAAACGATACGCACAACGCACGCACACTTATTCTTCTCAAGTAGGTGATTCATCTCAAATCTAGCGTCCCGATGCTTTCAGAGTCAGCTGCTACGAAATAAAAGTATGCCCCAGGTGAGGCTCGAACTCACAACCCCGGCATTGCTCACGGCTACTGCCTTATAAGTACCGTGCGCTAACCAATTGCGCCACTGGGGCTACAGCAGGGTGCTTTCAGTTAGCGGTATTTGCTTTGCCGCCAACCTGTTGTGGCTACAGACCCATCATACGACCGTCACCTGCGGCCATACTGCGACTTTAGCACCTGGCTACGGATGCTTCATACGATTCTTGTTTCATATGCTACACTTACAAGCATATCAACCGCTTGTCATCACCGAAAAATTGCAGAAAAACGCGCGCCTTGCCTTCTGCTACCTGTCCAACAGCGAGGGCAGATGTGTGGCAAGCTCTAAGCTATGCAGGCGCACCGTGGCCGAGCAGCTGGAGGAGAGATGCCTTCCTTGGCAGCTCCCTGCAGAGTGCGGAAGACCAGAGTGGCCGCGCCGCCGTTGTCAGTGGACGACACGCAGTTGCCGAGCCACGGAGAACACGTTGCTCTGCGATGTGTACCCGCCTCATATGACGAAAGGCGAACAGTGGCCCTGTGGCGCAACGGATAACGCGTCTGACTACGGATCAGAAGATTCCAGGTTCGAATCCTGGCAGGGTCGGCATTTTGTTAGTTGCGGGCGCGTAGCTAGGCAGTGCATTCGAATGTTTCCACCTGCGTGGAGTGCAATGTCAATCCTGAGCATCTCGCAGCTGCATCTCGAGACGATCGTGGTAAATATCGCTTCGTGCAAGCGTCAGCGTAGCGTCAGTCGAGCAAAGTCGAGACAAGTCAAGCTGAGAGATGTTGCACAGTTAAGTAAACGGTACGCGACGCAGACAATGCTTTTCCAAGTGTCCCACGTCACGCAGCAGAGTGGCGCAGTGGAAGCGTGCTGGGCCCATAACCCAGAGGTCCGTGGATCGAAACCACGCTCTGCTAAAATTATTCTTTTTCTTGGGTGCTTCGAGCTCGATCATTAAGCCTGGGGTGCGCTGACCCAGCGTCAACAGCAAACCCTGTAAGTTCTGAAACGATGACGACGTCGTGTGGAGAATACGAGAAACACTTCCTAAGACGCAGAGTTTCTTACGATTCTGCAGCAACTACATTTCTCGATCACAACGTTAATGTCCTATCGGGCCACACGTGCAACTTTCGCGATATAAAAATCGCACCTCCCCGGCGGGGAATCGAACCCCGGTCTCCCGCGTGACAGGCGGGGATACTAACCACTATACTACCGAGGAATACGCAAACGATACGCACAACGCACGCACACTTATTCTTCTCAAGTAGGTGATTCATCTCAAATCTAGCGTCCCGATGCTTTCAGAGTCAGCTGCTACGAAATAAAAGTATGCCCCAGGTGAGGCTCGAACTCACAACCCCGGCATTGCTCACGGCTACTGCCTTATAAGTACCGTGCGCTAACCAATTGCGCCACTGGGGCTACAGCGGGGTGCTTTCAGTTAGCGGTATTTGCTTTGCCGCCAACCTGTTGTGGCTACAGACCCATCATACGACCGTCACCTGCGGCCATACTGCGACTTTAGCACCTGGCTACGGATGCTTCATACGATTCTTGTTTCATATGCTACACTTACAAGCATATCAACCGCTTGTCATCACCGAAAAATTGCAGAAAAACGCGCGCCTTGCCTTCTGCTACCTGTCCAACAGCGAGGGCAGATGTGTGGCAAGCTCTAAGCTATGCAGGCGCACCGTGGCCGAGCAGCTGGAGGAGAGATGCCTTCCTTGGCAGCTCCCTGCAGAGTGCGGAAGACCAGAGTGGCCGCGCCGCCGTTGTCAGTGGACGACACGCAGTTGCCGAGCCACGGAGAACACGTTGCTCTGCGATGTGTACCCGCCTCATATGACGAAAGGCGAACAGTGGCCCTGTGGCGCAACGGATAACGCGTCTGACTACGGATCAGAAGATTCCAGGTTCGAATCCTGGCAGGGTCGGCATTTTGTTAGTTGCGGGCGCGTAGCTAGGCAGTGCATTCGAATGTTTCCACCTGCGTGGAGTGCAATGTCAATCCTGAGCATCTCGCAGCTGCATCTCGAGACGATCGTGGTAAATATCGCTTCGTGCAAGCGTCAGCGTAGCGTCAGTCGAGCAAAGTCGAGACAAGTCAAGCTGAGAGATGTTGCACAGTTAAGTAAACGGTACGCGACGCAGACAATGCTTTTCCAAGTGTCCCACGTCACGCAGCAGAGTGGCGCAGTGGAAGCGTGCTGGGCCCATAACCCAGAGGTCCGTGGATCGAAACCACGCTCTGCTAAAATTATTCTTTTTCTTGGGTGCTTCGAGCTCGATCATTAAGCCTGGGGTGCGCTGACCCAGCGTCAACAGCAAACCCTGTAAGTTCTGAAACGATGACGACGTCGTGTGGAGAATACGAGAAACACTTCCTAAGACGCAGAGTTTCTTACGATTCTGCAGCAACTACATTTCTCGATCACAACGTTAATGTCCTATCGGGCCACACGTGCAACTTTCGCGATATAAAAATCGCACCTCCCCGGCGGGGAATCGAACCCCGGTCTCCCGCGTGACAGGCGGGGATACTAACCACTATACTACCGAGGAATACGCAAACGATACGCACAACGCACGCACACTTATTCTTCTCAAGTAGGTGATTCATCTCAAATCTAGCGTCCCGATGCTTTCAGAGTCAGCTGCTACGAAATAAAAGTATGCCCCAGGTGAGGCTCGAACTCACAACCCCGGCATTGCTCACGGCTACTGCCTTATAAGTACCGTGCGCTAACCAATTGCGCCACTGGGGCTACAGCAGGGTGCTTTCAGTTAGCGGTATTTGCTTTGCCGCCAACCTGTTGTGGCTACAGACCCATCATACGACCGTCACCTGCGGCCATACTGCGACTTTAGCACCTGGCTACGGATGCTTCATACGATTCTTGTTTCATATGCTACACTTACAAGCATATCAACCGCTTGTCATCACCGAAAAATTGCAGAAAAACGCGCGCCTTGCCTTCTGCTACCTGTCCAACAGCGAGGGCAGATGTGTGGCAAGCTCTAAGCTATGCAGGCGCACCGTGGCCGAGCAGCTGGAGGAGAGATGCCTTCCTTGGCAGCTCCCTGCAGAGTGCGGAAGACCAGAGTGGCCGCGCCGCCGTTGTCAGTGGACGACACGCAGTTGCCGAGCCACGGAGAACACGTTGCTCTGCGATGTGTACCCGCCTCATATGACGAAAGGCGAACAGTGGCCCTGTGGCGCAACGGATAACGCGTCTGACTACGGATCAGAAGATTCCAGGTTCGAATCCTGGCAGGGTCGGCATTTTGTTAGTTGCGGGCGCGTAGCTAGGCAGTGCATTCGAATGTTTCCACCTGCGTGGAGTGCAATGTCAATCCTGAGCATCTCGCAGCTGCATCTCGAGACGATCGTGGTAAATATCGCTTCGTGCAAGCGTCAGCGTAGCGTCAGTCGAGCAAAGTCGAGACAAGTCAAGCTGAGAGATGTTGCACAGTTAAGTAAACGGTACGCGACGCAGACAATGCTTTTCCAAGTGTCCCACGTCACGCAGCAGAGTGGCGCAGTGGAAGCGTGCTGGGCCCATAACCCAGAGGTCCGTGGATCGAAACCACGCTCTGCTAAAATTATTCTTTTTCTTGGGTGCTTCGAGCTCGATCATTAAGCCTGGGGTGCGCTGACCCAGCGTCAACAGCAAACCCTGTAAGTTCTGAAACGATGACGACGTCGTGTGGAGAATACGAGAAACACTTCCTAAGACGCAGAGTTTCTTACGATTCTGCAGCAACTACATTTCTCGATCACAACGTTAATGTCCTATCGGGCCACACGTGCAACTTTCGCGATATAAAAATCGCACCTCCCCGGCGGGGAATCGAACCCCGGTCTCCCGCGTGACAGGCGGGGATACTAACCACTATACTACCGAGGAATACGCAAACGATACGCACAACGCACGCACACTTATTCTTCTCAAGTAGGTGATTCATCTCAAATCTAGCGTCCCGATGCTTTCAGAGTCAGCTGCTACGAAATAAAAGTATGCCCCAGGTGAGGCTCGAACTCACAACCCCGGCATTGCTCACGGCTACTGCCTTATAAGTACCGTGCGCTAACCAATTGCGCCACTGGGGCTACAGCAGGGTGCTTTCAGTTAGCGGTATTTGCTTTGCCGCCAACCTGTTGTGGCTACAGACCCATCATACGACCGTCACCTGCGGCCATACTGCGACTTTAGCACCTGGCTACGGATGCTTCATACGATTCTTGTTTCATATGCTACACTTACAAGCATATCAACCGCTTGTCATCACCGAAAAATTGCAGAAAAACGAGCGCCTTGCCTTCTGCTACCTGTCCAACAGCGAGGGCAGATGTGTGGCAAGCTCTAAGCTATGCAGGCGCACCGTGGCCGAGCAGCTGGAGGAGAGATGCCTTCCTTGGCAGCTCCCTGCAGAGTGCGGAAGACCAGAGTGGCCGCGCCGCCGTTGTCAGTGGACGACACGCAGTTGCCGAGCCACGGAGAACACGTTGCTCTGCGATGTGTACCCGCCTCATATGACGAAAGGCGAACAGTGGCCCTGTGGCGCAACGGATAACGCGTCTGACTACGGATCAGAAGATTCCAGGTTCGAATCCTGGCAGGGTCGGCATTTTGTTAGTTGCGGGCGCGTAGCTAGGCAGTGCATTCGAATGTTTCCACCTGCGTGGAGTGCAATGTCAATCCTGAGCATCTCGCAGCTGCATCTCGAGACGATCGTGGTAAATATCGCTTCGTGCAAGCGTCAGCGTAGCGTCAGTCGAGCAAAGTCGAGACAAGTCAAGCTGAGAGATGTTGCACAGTTAAGTAAACGGTACGCGACGCAGACAATGCTTTTCCAAGTGTCCCACGTCACGCAGCAGAGTGGCGCAGTGGAAGCGTGCTGGGCCCATAACCCAGAGGTCCGTGGATCGAAACCACGCTCTGCTAAAATTATTCTTTTTCTTGGGTGCTTCGAGCTCGATCATTAAGCCTGGGGTGCGCTGACCCAGCGTCAACAGCAAACCCTGTAAGTTCTGAAACGATGACGACGTCGTGTGGAGAATACGAGAAACACTTCCTAAGACGCAGAGTTTCTTACGATTCTGCAGCAACTACATTTCTCGATCACAACGTTAATGTCCTATCGGGCCACACGTGCAACTTTCGCGATATAAAAATCGCACCTCCCCGGCGGGGAATCGAACCCCGGTCTCCCGCGTGACAGGCGGGGATACTAACCACTATACTACCGAGGAATACGCAAACGATACGCACAACGCACGCACACTTATTCTTCTCAAGTAGGTGATTCATCTCAAATCTAGCGTCCCGATGCTTTCAGAGTCAGCTGCTACGAAATAAAAGTATGCCCCAGGTGAGGCTCGAACTCACAACCCCGGCATTGCTCACGGCTACTGCCTTATAAGTACCGTGCGCTAACCAATTGCGCCACTGGGGCTACAGCAGGGTGCTTTCAGTTAGCGGTATTTGCTTTGCCGCCAACCTGTTGTGGCTACAGACCCATCATACGACCGTCACCTGCGGCCATACTGCGACTTTAGCACCTGGCTACGGATGCTTCATACGATTCTTGTTTCATATGCTACACTTACAAGCATATCAACCGCTTGTCATCACCGAAAAATTGCAGAAAAACGCGCGCCTTGCCTTCTGCTACCTGTCCAACAGCGAGGGCAGATGTGTGGCAAGCTCTAAGCTATGCAGGCGCACCGTGGCCGAGCAGCTGGAGGAGAGATGCCTTCCTTGGCAGCTCCCTGCAGAGTGCGGAAGACCAGAGTGGCCGCGCCGCCGTTGTCAGTGGACGACACGCAGTTGCCGAGCCACGGAGAACACGTTGCTCTGCGATGTGTACCCGCCTCATATGACGAAAGGCGAACAGTGGCCCTGTGGCGCAACGGATAACGCGTCTGACTACGGATCAGAAGATTCCAGGTTCGAATCCTGGCAGGGTCGGCATTTTGTTAGTTGCGGGCGCGTAGCTAGGCAGTGCATTCGAATGTTTCCACCTGCGTGGAGTGCAATGTCAATCCTGAGCATCTCGCAGCTGCATCTCGAGACGATCGTGGTAAATATCGCTTCGTGCAAGCGTCAGCGTAGCGTCAGTCGAGCAAAGTCGAGACAAGTCAAGCTGAGAGATGTTGCACAGTTAAGTAAACGGTACGCGACGCAGACAATGCTTTTCCAAGTGTCCCACGTCACGCAGCAGAGTGGCGCAGTGGAAGCGTGCTGGGCCCATAACCCAGAGGTCCGTGGATCGAAACCACGCTCTGCTAAAATTATTCTTTTTCTTGGGTGCTTCGAGCTCGATCATTAAGCCTGGGGTGCGCTGACCCAGCGTCAACAGCAAACCCTGTAAGTTCTGAAACGATGACGACGTCGTGTGGAGAATACGAGAAACACTTCCTAAGACGCAGAGTTTCTTACGATTCTGCAGCAACTACATTTCTCGATCACAACGTTAATGTCCTATCGGGCCACACGTGCAACTTTCGCGATATAAAAATCGCACCTCCCCGGCGGGGAATCGAACCCCGGTCTCCCGCGTGACAGGCGGGGATACTAACCACTATACTACCGAGGAATACGCAAACGATACGCACAACGCACGCACACTTATTCTTCTCAAGTAGGTGATTCATCTCAAATCTAGCGTCCCGATGCTTTCAGAGTCAGCTGCTACGAAATAAAAGTATGCCCCAGGTGAGGCTCGAACTCACAACCCCGGCATTGCTCACGGCTACTGCCTTATAAGTACCGTGCGCTAACCAATTGCGCCACTGGGGCTACAGCAGGGTGCTTTCAGTTAGCGGTATTTGCTTTGCCGCCAACCTGTTGTGGCTACAGACCCATCATACGACCGTCACCTGCGGCCATACTGCGACTTTAGCACCTGGCTACGGATGCTTCATACGATTCTTGTTTCATATGCTACACTTACAAGCATATCAACCGCTTGTCATCACCGAAAAATTGCAGAAAAACGAGCGCCTTGCCTTCTGCTACCTGTCCAACAGCGAGGGCAGATGTGTGGCAAGCTCTAAGCTATGCAGGCGCACCGTGGCCGAGCAGCTGGAGGAGAGATGCCTTCCTTGGCAGCTCCCTGCAGAGTGCGGAAGACCAGAGTGGCCGCGCCGCCGTTGTCAGTGGACGACACGCAGTTGCCGAGCCACGGAGAACACGTTGCTCTGCGATGTGTACCCGCCTCATATGACGAAAGGCGAACAGTGGCCCTGTGGCGCAACGGATAACGCGTCTGACTACGGATCAGAAGATTCCAGGTTCGAATCCTGGCAGGGTCGGCATTTTGTTAGTTGCGGGCGCGTAGCTAGGCAGTGCATTCGAATGTTTCCACCTGCGTGGAGTGCAATGTCAATCCTGAGCATCTCGCAGCTGCATCTCGAGACGATCGTGGTAAATATCGCTTCGTGCAAGCGTCAGCGTAGCGTCAGTCGAGCAAAGTCGAGACAAGTCAAGCTGAGAGATGTTGCACAGTTAAGTAAACGGTACGCGACGCAGACAATGCTTTTCCAAGTGTCCCACGTCACGCAGCAGAGTGGCGCAGTGGAAGCGTGCTGGGCCCATAACCCAGAGGTCCGTGGATCGAAACCACGCTCTGCTAAAATTATTCTTTTTCTTGGGTGCTTCGAGCTCGATCATTAAGCCTGGGGTGCGCTGACCCAGCGTCAACAGCAAACCCTGTAAGTTCTGAAACGATGACGACGTCGTGTGGAGAATACGAGAAACACTTCCTAAGACGCAGAGTTTCTTACGATTCTGCAGCAACTACATTTCTCGATCACAACGTTAATGTCCTATCGGGCCACACGTGCAACTTTCGCGATATAAAAATCGCACCTCCCCGGCGGGGAATCGAACCCCGGTCTCCCGCGTGACAGGCGGGGATACTAACCACTATACTACCGAGGAATACGCAAACGATACGCACAACGCACGCACACTTATTCTTCTCAAGTAGGTGATTCATCTCAAATCTAGCGTCCCGATGCTTTCAGAGTCAGCTGCTACGAAATAAAAGTATGCCCCAGGTGAGGCTCGAACTCACAACCCCGGCATTGCTCACGGCTACTGCCTTATAAGTACCGTGCGCTAACCAATTGCGCCACTGGGGCTACAGCAGGGTGCTTTCAGTTAGCGGTATTTGCTTTGCCGCCAACCTGTTGTGGCTACAGACCCATCATACGACCGTCACCTGCGGCCATACTGCGACTTTAGCACCTGGCTACGGATGCTTCATACGATTCTTGTTTCATATGCTACACTTACAAGCATATCAACCGCTTGTCATCACCGAAAAATTGCAGAAAAACGCGCGCCTTGCCTTCTGCTACCTGTCCAACAGCGAGGGCAGATGTGTGGCAAGCTCTAAGCTATGCAGGCGCACCGTGGCCGAGCAGCTGGAGGAGAGATGCCTTCCTTGGCAGCTCCCTGCAGAGTGCGGAAGACCAGAGTGGCCGCGCCGCCGTTGTCAGTGGACGACACGCAGTTGCCGAGCCACGGAGAACACGTTGCTCTGCGATGTGTACAGTCGTGGACAAAACGAGCGAGACCCCTCGCCTTTTCGTTATGCTGATCCGCACGGCTTTAAAGTCTGCTACACAGCATAACAGGCAAGGCGACGAAGTGCTACCAACATACTATGCACTTGCGTGAAATTGACAAACTATCTGAACTTTTTTAGGCTGTTTTCAATAATTTGTAAGACTATATTAATGCTGATTAGTGTGTTAAATACAACACGTAAATATAAGACAGAACTGAAAGAAGAAACGCTAATTGGTATGAACTGTACCAATAAAAATGAATTTCAACTTATCGAGATAACATAATTGTTTTAGTAATACAAAGAACGCCGGATCGTTACGAATTAGCAAAATATTATCCGCTTTCGGCCGCGAAACGGTCTGTGTCAACGTTCAGACCAGTCATACTGGATTACCGTTGCTGACCTACCATGAAAGTGTGCAAAATTTAGCAATGTGTGAAGATTCATAACGAAATTCAGTGAAAAATCATTCAGTGCCACACTTAAGTCAAATCCATTATTGACAGAAGCGGAAAAAGTAGGCAGTAACAAGTATGAAATTCTACAAAAGTGTCATATTGACATGCACAGGGCGCCAGTACAGAATAAAGGTAGCGATAAAACGTATTGGGGCCGCGAGAATTTCTTAAAATTGCTTTACTGATATTCTACCTGCCTCCATCGAGATTAGAACCGAAAACAAACCAGACCTTCCTTTCACTACGCTAGCAGACAACCCATGCAAACCTCTGTTATTACCCCAGACATGAATAAGCCACCAATTTCGCAATGAAAATGGCATATTGATCTGCAGTTTCTGTTGCATAGAGCTTTCTGGACTCAAAAACATTAATTTTCTTCCTTTATGTCACCGCTTATGTGAGAACCATTCGGGATGTTTATCGAAATAGCAAAATACTGTTATTAGAGAGTAAATTTAGTAGGATAATTCTGCACCACCCCAGGAAATAAACGGCTCCACAGCTGCCAAACGTATTCTACACAGTTTCGAATTCTCCACTAGACTCGCCACAGCCGCAAAACGTTCATTAGCCTCAGTGTTTCTTAAGCTAGCTAGCAATGGGAATCTTGGCACTTCTAAAACGCGGTAGCATTAATACTGGGATGTGAACTACCACGTGTATAGGCAAATGGATTCTATTTGCATTCCTGTAAACGTGATTTGGATCGAAAGCGTAGCTACGATTAATATGCTGATGTATCGACTGCAACTAGAACATTTCGAATAAAGAGTAGGGGGTGTTATTTATGCAGCCCTCATCTTCAGTATCTGTCGTAGCTGTTTTCGTTGTTAGGATTTCGTCACCTAAACCGGTAAAAACGGAACCCTACAAGTCTCACTTTCTTGACCGTCTATCGGTCTACCCAAACTTTAAAACCCGTTTACCTCCAGAACGGGTAGACATAATAAGCGGAAATGTATCGCATTTCTTGTGGTAACCGGTCCCTTGGTGGTGTAAAAAAGTGAGCTTCTATGTCCACGCAATCTAATGATACGGCCGTTTATGAAAAAAAAATTTACGTGAAAGGTCAAAAAATGGCTCCAAGAACTATGCGACCAAACTGCTTACGTCATCAGTCCCTAGCCCCATAACTACTTAAACCAACCTAACTTAACACACATCCACGCCCGGGGAAGGATTCGAACTGACGGCGCAAGCAGACGTGCGATCCGCGATATGACGCCGTTGAAAGCACGGCTAACCCGCGCCGGAAAGCTGTTAATATCATCTGATGTTGCTAGCAAGTTATTTACTTCTGGTGAATGATTTTCTGCGCAGTTCATTTAAGATAGAATAACTAAAATATATTTGATGTTACGGAAGACGAAGGACGCCTAATTCATTTCCCTCTCTTTACTTATTATGTTACATTCGCAATCTGAGCATACGTATTATCCATAACCACACTTTAGCGCCACACAGATACGTGAATGAAACACATTGGAGTACAGTTTTAGACGTAAAAACTGACCGCCGGCCGCCTGCCACAGAGACTAAGTCCGAGTCTATTCACTTAACGTAGCCAATAAAACTGACCGGCCATCTGCACAATCTGGCAACACTGTAAGATGCGGAAGCGTTAGGAGGAAGTGTTGTCTACTTCCGAGATGTTCTCGGATTGTGTGAGCCCGTGGTCTAGTGCTAGCCGGCACGGTAGCTCAGCGTGTTCGGTCAGAGAGCCGGTTGGCCTCTGTAATAAAAAAACTGAGTGGAAGGATCAACCACCGAACTTGAACAGGATGTCCTGCGACGTCCGCAATGACCAAACACAACGATCGATAATGAACAATAAAAAAAAGAAAAGAAAAAATGGTAATCGTCATGCATTCTAAGCTTATGGTCTCCTGTTCGTGTCCAACAATTTTTTTTTTTTCCACATTTCGGTCTAAAGTTATGATTCTGATAGAGCATCGAAGATAATTCGCTTAACATTCTACCCACCAGCAATGACAAGTATTCCAGAAACAACTCCGCAGGACAGCTCGTGGCTGCGCCGCGATCATAACAGCTTACGCTCGAGCGTTTCCTCACAATGCAGCGGCTACCGGCCACCGGCCAGACGCCACCCGCCGCCTGAAATCCGGCGCCGCCCATGTGAACGCGGCGCCGCGTTGTCAGTGTATGTATCAACCGTCATTTTCGAATTTGAAGTTCTAGTTATCATCTTGCAGTTAAGCACTGGATTTTGCATACTTGAAAATCATGAACTACAGTTAAGCATTGTAAAATTGAGTCGCAAGTGGAAAAAGGTGTAACACCTGAAACACAACGTTTACTTTTGGTATAACAGAGGGGTGAACGCAGAGGAGGCAGCTAGAAAGATTTGAACTATGTTTAGAGCGAGTGCTTTTGGTAAAAATACGCCAGAAAAAGATATTCGTGTTTCAACAAAGATCGTTCTGGCATGAATGATTTTCCACATTAAGGAAGTCTCGACTACTGATATATGTGATAGATTACCATTTAACCATCATGCGACATTTGCATTCAACAGGCAAAGTTCAGAAGTCTGGTGTAGGAGTACTGCATGCTCTAATTAGAAACAACAAAAATCAACGGAGTGACTATTATTGAACGTCATCAGGTCACTCATCGAGCATTCCTTTCGGTCGGAGTGTAAGAAAATCGAGCAACAAAACTACATCACCTGTGCTACTGTATGATAACGCACTATGTTGATTTGAGAAACAAAACAATCCAGGAGATTGATAGAAAAGTCGTCTGTCAGGCACTTGTATTGATAGGGAAGTCCTCTCTCAAGCACTTGTCCCTCTCGTCATATATTTGTAAAATTTTACCTTTCCCGCTCTTGATCGATCAACCGTCAAGGCAATTAATTTCTAGACGGAAATACTCTTAAAACTACTCTGGTTTAATGACATCGTTAGAACCAGTAGGTTTCTACAGGCGTAGAATTTGTAAACAATTTTAGCATTGTCAGATCGTTTTAGATATCGTGAAAGAAAATTCTGCTGCTGATTAATTTCTCTTTGATAATTACTGTTGCGTTTAGTAAACTAATGGAAAATGCAATTAAAATATTCACTGTACTAATACGAATTAAATTCAGCTTCCTACAGAAACATCACGACGGCAGTCTATCTTAATAAATCATTAAGTGTCTGTGAGACGATTGAACCTATTTTAACACGAATTAGTAGGATATTACCAACTTTTGACTTCGAAAAGATCTGTATTTATTTCATTTCCTGTACCATACGCAAGTATTATGAAAATGTGACATTTCATAGGTAAAATTATGTATTCACAACAACAAAAAATATGTCGGTAGAAAACAAAAGTGGCATTATGAATTTGGCAGTACCGTAAGGTTTTCGCTCTGACACTAAGAGTTACTGAAAGTAGCAAGACGAATTTTGCTCGAGCGTTGTCTTACGATTCCCTTATTGAGTTTTTATCAGCCTGCTTGTAGCTGTGCTACAAAAGAATTAAAAATCTGGCTTTCAGCGAGTCGCGAATGGCGAACGAAAGCAGCTTGCACCTGTTAGCTAAGCATGTTACCTGGGAACTGGTTTTTTCCTAAATTGGGAAGACGTCCTTTTGTGGTTGAATTGTTGGCAAATGTCAGTCAGACGTGTGGCGTTGGTCTAAGTGTTACGGTGTGTTGAATTTGTGCCAATGATTTTTCTACAGGTTTCTTCTGTCCCAAATAGAGAGTTGAAGTATCCCACTAGTATTTTCACGTCATCCTGGTGAAATTTTCTCATAGTATTTTCGAGTGTGTTTCAAAATTTTTCGACATTTTCGGAGTTTTTCTTATTTTCGATGTTGGTGGGGACACGTGCATTGATGAGTGTATATTTTTTACTGTGGCTCTGAATGAGCATAGTCATAAGTCGCTTGTTGATGGGCCGGCCACGGTGGCCGAGCGGTTCTAGGCGCTTCAGTTCGGAACCGCGCGACTGCTACGGTCGATGGTTCGAATCCAGCCTCGGGCATGGAAGTGTGTGATGTCCTTAGGTTAAGTTAGGTTTAATTAGTTCTAAGTTCCAGGGGAATGATGACTTCCGGTGTTAAGTCCCATAGTGCTCAGAGTCATTTGAACCTTTTCATTGTTGATGGGTGTGATTTCTTTGACAGAGTTGATGATAGATCTGTGTTCGAGAAATGCAGTGCCGAAGATTGGTACGCCTTTCGCTACCTTTTGTTGTATTTTGCTTTTGAAGACGCAATGGTTTCCCTAATGCAAGGTTTCATTGTCAGTTAGTCGTGGTTCTTGAAGAGCAAGGATGAGAATTTTTTGTCGGTGGATTTCTTTTGTGAGATTATTTAGTTTTCGTGTTTGGATCATTGTATCGATGTTTACTTTTAAATGTATGTTTCTTCCTTGTAGGGAAATTTACCAGAGATCTTCGATATTCTCTGCCGTGCTAACCTGGACTCCCCAGAATCCGAAAATCCAACTGCCGCCTGTCGACAGCCGGGTTGTGTACCACCTGGGGTAAAGTTGACTTTGCTTGCATAGTTCATGTTTGCTTGTGTTTCATTGGTTTGGCTTGGGTGATACGAGGACCGGACAGGACCAGAGGGTGTTGAAGCCTTTGAAAGCAAATATTTTCAGCCAAGCTCATAGAGCTAAGAGACGGTGACCAGTGTAGCGGTGAATTTCACTCAGACGTGTCTGGATTTTGGGTTCAACGGATTTGGTAGCCGTTCAGGATTGTGTTAGTATTTGGTTCACCCCTAGTATTTGATTTCCTCGGTACCACCCATATGGGGGAGTGTTTCCCCTATCCGCCACACGCGATTATTATTATTATTATTATTATTGTCATTATGTCATCAGCAAATCCGATATGGTGTATCTTCCCACCACTGAAATAGATGTGTATTGTTCGATTCAGTATTTCCATCACATAAATGTGGGTTATAATTACGTTACATTGCGGCTAGAAGACATATTTCTGACTTTTTCTTAGCCACTTGCTACCAGTTACTCCATCATAGGAATTTATGTGCGCAGCATTGTTGCAATACAGACGTTCAAATTATCCGATTTCTGTAATTTCGTTTCGATACCAGATAGTTCTAATCGGATTCAGCTAGGCAGTCTTAATGTGGGTATCGGACTACGACTCTCATCATGTGATAGACTGGGCAAATCACATTCTTAATCGGACTGTTGAATATAGATCACTTATCTCTGACAGGGCCTGAATTCTTAAACACTGTGGAAAATAATAATCCAATGTGCTTATTACAAATACGTTATTTAAATATAAATACATGGACTAACGAGATAATAGTTTATTTACAGGAGCAGAGCCCCATCCATCATAGCAGAGCAGTGCGTGATTGGTTTCAGGCCCAAGAGAGGATAAAGCTGTTGCCGTTTGTTTCACGATCACCAAACATCAACCAGATAGAGAATATGTGGGCAGAGGTAACAAGGCCATTGCCACGTGGATCTACAAAACCAAGCGACCTTTGGACAATTATAGAAAACATATGTTGGGAAGTAAACCATCACGCTACACTGTCGACGACTTAATGAAATCAATTCCCTAAGCCTTCCAGAAATCTTACGTAATGATCGTGGGTGGGTTGGTTACTAAAAGTATAAAAAAATGTTCAAATGTGTGTGAAGTCTTATGGGACTCAACTGCTAAGGTCATCAGTACCTAAGCTTACACACTACTTAACCTAAATTATCCTAAGGACAAACACACACACTCATGCCCGAGGGAGGACTCGAACCTCCGCCGGGATCAGCCACGCAGCCCATGACTGCAGCGCCCTAGACTGCTCGGCTAATCCCGCGCGGCTACTTAAAGTATACTCGTCCACAAAACCCATGTGGACAATTATCTGATAATCGGTCAAGATTTGCTTTGTGGCAGCTCTTTAACATACAAGACCATTTACTTTCAGGCTCCTCCTTACAATTCTTGCAGTGCAAGGTAATTGAAAAAACTCATCCACTCGACGCCAACTGAGGAACTGACTGGTGCATGTGTTGTTCAACACACAGTAGTTGTCAGCCTCACTAGAATCAACGACTGTGTGTGTGTGTGTGTGTGTGTGTGTGTGTGTGTGTGTGTGTGTGTGTGTTTTCGTGTTCATGCACAATCTGAATCAATACCATTAACATTAGAGAGACAACCAACAATAAATAATTCATCAAATATGACTGTAAAGTATTTTAATGCGATGGGAAGTTACTAACTGAATTTTCACCCAACCCACGTCCTGTATATTACGTTAAGTAAGATGTATTAACTCCATAGTATCGTTAGCAGAGACAGTGCGCTCTTGTTGTCGCGGCTCGCGACAAGCGCAGCGATCAGCAGTGCCCAATGCCGCCGCGATTTGTTTATGTTGGCTGAGCGTGGACACTGCAGCAGACGCTTCGCCATAAACAGAAAGAAATCACCTTGTCTCTGACCGCAGTGAGCGGATATCACTGCCTGCGTGTTCTTATAGTAACCAATGTGAGACTCTACTCACAGGAGCCATGGAGCAATTGCAATGGGTATCATGTCATTAGTCATCAGAATATTAACCAGTGAAGAAATGTCCACTCTATATGAATCCCAAGAAAATAGGAACCTTCTCACAAAGGAATGTGAGGTGATATCAAAATTTATCCAACATACAAAAATTAACTGCAGGGCTTTCATGTATGCAGTATTATGTCTTGGAAGCGTATATTTCATTTCTTCTTCTCATTTTAACGCCCTTGTTTTAGTATGAAGTGGGAAAATAAACACGAAAAACTCTAGTTCATGAGAAGCATATAAGTCATTTCCTCTTCTCATATCATAACTTTTGTTTTAGTATGAGGTAAAAAAATAAACAGTTTAGGGTTCTGAAACATAATATGACACCAGATTCTTATCGTAGGCGCTATCGGAAACGCAAAAAGCAGGGAGCTGTCCATTGTTTTGTCCAAAAGTCTGTTTCCTTTCATGCATTACTCACGTTAGGAGATTCTTATTTAAGGACTTGTGGGCATCAAGTTCTTCAGCAGAACAAGCCTTATGTTATTGTGCTAATTACGGTATGGAAAAAATGCAACAAAGACGAGTTCCCCTGGAGCACATGTCTGTATTCAGCAATGACCGCCAGCTGCCACAACACTTCACAGAATCCTTGCGGCGGGCAACACAACTGTGCGTGCACTTCAGACTTCATTCGGTAAGACGTCAGGAGATGGATGGAAACGTCAAATTAACGTTTCTTTCAGAGTCGTATTCAACCCAGAATGAGGTGTTATTAAGGTAGTTGAACGTTCTAGCAATTACACTTATATAATTCCAATATGAGTATTCAGATAGCAAAAAGAACCCGTTAGTGCGAAACCATCTGGAACTGCATTAACATCAAACTGCAAGAACTCGAGACAATACGTGGACTCTTCTCTTCGCTAGGTGACCTATTACTGATATTTAGGATTCTCACCTGCCTAGGCGTAATGGAAACGGAACTTCAGAGGCGCTTTCCGCTATTCTTGACAAACATGAGAAACTTGTAATCACTGCGAGTTACAACTGCGTGATGATAATGGTTCAGGTTGTCAGTAGTTGTGGTGGTGTTATGCTGTCAAACTGCTTACGGCAACGTTAATGGTGGCGCACATAATTTAGCGCTGACTACCTACCTAAGTAAAGATAGTGTTGTGGCGTCGTCGCTTGTCTTTATTTGGCCTCAGCTTGAGTAATCCGATTTAACGAACATAGTACTACATTCGCGGGCTGCTAATGATACAGTATGACTACAGGGATCATCGTGCGGGTATTACATTAACTAACCTAAGGACATCAGACACATCCATGTCGGAGACTGGAGTCGAACCTGAGACCGTAGCTCTCGCGCGGTTCCAGACTGTAGCGCCTAGAACCGCTCGGCCACCCTGGCCGGCATACTTGTATACTGACCACTCGTTATTTGACTAAATATGAACTACAATCTAATTCGCATGTATATGGCATGGGTTAGCTCCGGCACGAAGGTATGACTAAGGATTGGCTTCCGTTGGAGTCCCGTTATTTTGATGGCAAGACTAATGTTCGCAAATCACCTCTATTGCCTCAAAAAACAATTGCATCTTAAATATCGAAGGACCGACGTCCGCACTGTCACAGCGCGTTGAAATACAGCAACGACAGCAGATGAAAATTTGTGACCGACTGAGCTTCGAACCTAGACCTGCTGCTTACTAGACAGACGTTCTGACCACTGCACTATTACTTTTTTTTAAAGTTTGAGAAGAATTTCAGCACCAGGTAGGCGGAGGCAAAGAGGGCAGGGGTCGAAAATCCGAGGCCTGGCCACAGTGCCTCCCCCATACCTGTCACTGAGCAGCTGCATTATTCACATGTATTCCATGTTTGCACTCATATATTCCTTTAAATTGTTGAATAAAATTGAAGTAGTAATTAAGGTAAAATAAATTATAGATTGTCGCCTCCAATCGCGTGCGATCCTTGTGGAACATAACTTATAACAGTGAACAGGGTGACGGAAAAATAAATAACAAACATTCATTCAGAAATATATTCACAATTTAAGTTATTATGCACTGGATGCATACGAAGTCTGTAAGGAAGCCATATATTTTTCAACAAATGGAAGAAGTTTCGGAGCCGGAGGGGGTTTGCCAAATTAGAACAGTTGAGATTTAAGAACCGACGTAAAAGAATATTCCAGGAATAAAAAAAAGTGAAAGAATAGTATTCTGCTTCTAATCAATAAAACTGTCCATCTCTTTGTAGCCCACATAAAGCAATAGATAAAATTTTTTAAAAACATTCCTTATATTTGTTATTCTTCTTCAGCTTAAAATGTTCTTCCGCAATATAAAACGTGCACTCTTCTAAGTTCTAAGTTTTGTTTATTACGACGTACAACACAAACTGTCCCATAAGCCACGAATAACTGTTATTCTTTGCGGACGGGTAACATTTCCAGTCAGGTTTAAAGCTTCAGTTATCGGTACATGACTTTCTGCGGTTCTGTGGATAGTGCTAATTTCTTCCTAGAACAGAAAACTTTAGATGAGCCGCGGAGACCCAAATAATTATACAGGAAGTTTCAGAAGGAATAATAAATATTGTAGGAGGTGGTAGTATAGACAAGTTGCAGAAAAAATGCCATATTACATGTGACCAATTTTCATTTCGTACATACAGCTGGGTTCAATGCATTTATGTTTCGTATGTTGGTCCTTACAGGACCCAGTTGTCTACATTTCCTTGAAAATGACTTCCAGCGTTATTGGAAGAGGTTTATTTGGCGACAGGAATGCCTATGTTCCTCCAGCATGACGGGGCTCCTGCAAATTCTAGGCGTCAGGTGACACATTATCCAAACCTAACATTTTCTGGAAGATGGATCATTAGATATGGGCACTTTTCTTGGCCTTCAAGGTCCCTGGACGGTCTATCTTTGGATTTTTGCCTGTGGGGATGGTTAAAGGCGAAGTCTACAAAGAAAAAGTAAACCCAAGAGCCGATTTTATCGTTCGGATTATGAATAGTGCAGCCCTCATAAAAGAACGCAAAGACGACCTCAGAAGATCTAGACGTGGTGTTATCAAGAGAAGTCAAATGTGCATTGAAGTTGGTGGGGAAATTTTTGAAAATCAACTTTGAACGTCCTCATTTGCCTTTGATTTGAGTTTGTTAGGGTTACGTACAATCTTTGCCATAAAACTCGACCGGCGGCCGGCCGCTTCAGAGGCTAAGTCCGCGCCGATCGCGACATGGGACAAAAAAACTGGCCAACTCGCTAATTCTCTAAGTCCGGTTATCTGCACAATCTGGCAACACTGTAGACTGCGGCACTTCCTGGAGGAAAACTTGTCCCAAGATAGAGAGACTCTAGGATGATTACGCCTGTGGTGTAGCGGTAGCGTGCGTTGTTTCTGTTCATAATGTCAGTGGATCGAGAGCAGCTGGCATAAAATATTTTTATAGCCTCTTCTGTCTGAATGCTGAAGACGTGAATGTAATGGTAGCGCAGATTCAATCTATTTCGCTTTATGACACACCGATATCAAAATTTTATCTAGTAACGATTTTGCGGCAGATTTCCTGCAGACTGTCCTCCTCTGGACGCCGTATGCGGCAAAGCTCCGGGATCCATTTGCTGGCTACTGGCAGCGGCCGTGGCGACAGCAGCGGCGCTGCACTCCCCCGTTCTTTATCGAAAGCGCCTGCTACCGCTCATCGCTTTTGATGATTTAAAACGCTTTATTATTAAATGTTGCTCCACAGAAAATTTCTACAATTTCCATTCACGCTCAAAAGCAACGGAGACAGACGCCCTGATTAGTAGGCGGGTAATCGGCAAGAGCTGAGTATGGCCCGAAATTAATTTTATACACTGGGACGAAATTAAACCACCTCACTACATTCGATGAATTTATAAATGCTTCATACCTCGTTTCTTTCCCTTTCAAACTTAATTATTTGTGCAACTTTTGGTCAATGTTTGGATGTTTTCGTCAAGCCAGAGTGAGCGTCTGTGGTGTAAAGTGTATTACAGTTCTTGTTTCATTCCTTATGGTAAGTCTATGCGATAAACTGTGTGAATACCTTGCAATGCATGCTCTGTAGCAGTGCAGGCACACTGCACATTTGGAGTTCCATGTACGGGTTCATGAAGTATTTATTGTTGATCGGAAGTGATAGTTAAGGTCATCAGATTTCAACCAGAAAAATTTGTCGTTTTGAAGGTTTCAGAGAACGGAAAGGAATTGCTAACGCCGGTGTTAGAAAACGTCTACAGTTAAATGCTATTGCAAAAATTTAGAAGGTGGGAACTATATTAATGAACAGGTGCACTTCATAAACAACCTTCCGACATGTTAGACCTATATGACGAACAAAGCTCAAATTTATATCGTTGACAGTCGGTTTGAATCTTTTCAGGACCTATTTTACAGTGAAGCACCTTGGAATTTGCAAAGCAGAAATCCATGATATTAACTTAATTTACTAAGTCGAAATCGGACGAAGATTGATGTTTAAAGGCATTCTTTAGATTTCGCATAAGATATTTTTACTAGCAGTTTGCAACTCCATTAATTAAAATGAAAAATAAAAGGTTGTAGTCAGCGGCTTCTACCGTGATTCGAACTTATAGTACAAGCACTGCAACGCACAAGGGAACCTCTGCGCTAACGACACACTGGCGGCCAGAGGCGGACTATAGTCACTGCGATGTTGCCTGAGCCTCAAAACGCAACCTTAAACACACAAACAGAGGAGGTGGAGATTACTGTTTTAACATCCCGTCGACCACGATGTCATTAGAGACGGAGCACAAGCTCGGATTAGGGAAGGATGGGGAAGGAAATCGGCCGTGCCCTTCCTAAGGAACCCTCCCGGCATTTTCCTGAAGCGATTTACGGAAATCATTGAAAACCTAAATCAGGATGGCCGGTCGCGGGATTGCACCGTCGTCCTCCCGAATGCACACACAAACAGGTGTTACTTATGTGAAGAACGCCGTTCTTGGAGTCCAGAAATTAAATATACTTTCTAATTGTGTCATCTTGCAGTGGATTATATCGTACGAGTCTTCGATGTGGAAAACGAATGTCAAGTGAATTTAGCGAGGTAACGCCGACCTACACCCGGAAGTAAATGCACTATCAGTGTGTTGACAAATACTTGCTACGACGCTGCCATTTCTCGGCTCTCTGACGAGGCAGCTCTTCAGCGAAATGCTTGCCGTGATTCTCCGATACGGTTCTTCAGAGTGGAGACGCGCGCGCACGTTTGGTTTTTATGCGGCGTTCTCCCCTGATGGTTTCTGACGTCGCCTTGTGGGCTATGTATACATATGAGACATTCAATTATCATTAGTCCAGAATGATACAAGTTTCAGCTTCCGGCGTGGAAGAAGGCTGTTGACGCCGACATTATATCATTTCAACGTAGGGAAAGCAAAACGGATCATTCAATGTTTCTCATTCAACATAAAGCATGTGAGATAAATTTCCGTAACGTTCATAATCATCTAAAAACACAAACGAAGTAAAAATACACCGGAAGCTTATTCGAATTGAATATAATGTAGGATTCCAAACGCTTTGCACCTCGATGTCGAATTTGTCCACTTGCAATCGTTTGCAGCATGCACATAGAATGTCATGATTACCACGAGAATGAAGAAATATGTTGGTAAGGATGGAAGCAAGAAGAGACGCAGTCAACAAATATTCTATTCCTCATGGCATTCATTTCATTTCACACGTAAGAAGAGGTAAAGCGGGAATTTACTTTCGTTAACACGAAAGATATGCCGCACATATTGATAACGAGGAAGTCTGCGTCTTCATACGTTTCCTCCTTGAAATCTGTATGCTCTATTATATACTAAGTAGCCCGATCATTGTTTCAGTAATGTTACCCTCTTGTTTGACCCCGTAACGGTGAACAGATTCCAAATGCATGTCTCTGCGTGAAAGTAGCTGTTCGAACCCTTCCTGGGTTGTTTTTTGTGTTTTATTGCTTGGAATTCCTGAAGCAGACCACTGTGCCTTCCCCCCCTCGTGGGTTAGGTCTCAAAACTAAACCGCTTTGTATCCAATGGCATAATTTATTCATACAGCATCAGCATAAGACTCTTCCGAGTGAGAGAATGACAATAACAATCGTAACAAGAACAAGCAAATAATGAATGATGTTTGTTCCAACGCAGAACGAGAATGGCTTTAAATATAAAAATCTATATCTATATCCATATCTATTGATCTTTGAGTTGGCACAATGCAAATATATTCTTAGCATTTAGTTACTGAATTTAGTTCTGGATGTTTGCAGAGAAAAGGAAAAGTCGGTACTTCTCGCTAGTGTAATATAATGTGAACCAGCAACTACCCTTTCCTTAGAACACGACTCAAGCAGGTCCTCAAGCAGGCACTGCTGCATTCTGTTCCCTGACATTGCTCTGATGACGGTTAATGCAGATAGTTCCGATTATGAAATACAAAACGTATTGTAGGTTAGTTCCTAGGATAGTAACATTGAATTTGCGTTGTAGATGGCACATGAACGTGATGACTATCCATATTACTCATCAATATAAAAAGACAATATTTTGGGAATTTAGCGGGATTACTCAAAATGAATTCTGAAATTGGGTGACTGACCGCACAGGTGCTAAACGTCGTCAAGAGTATACGATGTCCTAATCGCATTAGGAATATGAAGATCGTCTTCGACAGCTCGCAACTTTCACATTGCTATCTCCACCCTACTCCAGACAGCTCTCGGTGGAGTTGCACTACGTTGCCGATGTTATGGAAGGCCTTCAAACCGACAACAGACCACATATTGAAAAATACAAGCGAATTCTCTTGCATCGTAAGCTTATTGTAACTAATCTAAAAATTATTGGAGAGGAACATTGTCCTATTCAAAAAAAGTAAAATGTTACACACTGTTGACGTCAAACGGACATTATCTATGTCCTGTCTTGTGTCCTACTCATCTATAATATCAAGTGTACTATGAAAATGATTATATATAATGGATTATAAGGTAATGCATTGATACCAGATGGTGGGGGCCGGCCGATGTGGCCGTGCGGTTCTAGGCGCTTCAGTCTGAAACCGCGTGACCGCTACGGTCGCAGGTTCGAATCCTGCCTCGGGCATGGATGTGTGTGATGTCCTTAGGTTAGTTAGGTTTAAGTAGTTCTAAGTTCTAGGGGACTGATGACCTTAGAAGTTAAGTCCCATAGTGCTCAGAGCCATTTGAACCATTTGAACTATTTAACACAAAATGACATTAAAAATTTAAGTTATTCACGAGCAGCTAGTTGAGAATATGTATGAACATTAAATGACACGACGAACCGTCTTGTTCTGCATATGGATTCAAACCCAGCTCATGCAGACTAAGCAAAGATTTCGTGACTGACGGAAACTAACAGTCATTCCTGATTAGGCATACAGAGAGTGATATACCTCGATTTTAGACAGTATCAGTTAGCAAATATCAACTTTAAATTGCATAACGCAAACACTTTTAACAGACGCGAATTCCTACCCAGCATCTATTGTCCCTGTTAACGAACTACGAGAGATGTTAAATATTGCTTCTTCACAAGTAACTTACTTGAAATGCCGTGAGGTAAAGCTGTGTGTTGGACACGGATTCGAACCCGGAACCTAATCGGATTGCCATCGAAGCACAGTCAAATGTGACATATCGGAATTTCGCGGCAGTAACTAGATGTTTTAACTGAAATGACGAGACGAAACATTAATTTTTTCGTTCCCAGGACTCCAACCCGGCACCTATCGCTGTTATATTCTAGAGAAAACTAACGCTAAATATGGGTTTGTTGCACCAGCAGTGACATGTGAGCATGTTTGAACTGAAATAATATGACGAAGAGTTCAGCGCTCACTGGGAATAGAGCCCCACACATATCGTTGTTGACTACACACAAAGAGACGTCAGCTACCGAATTTTTCTCCACCAGCTGCTCAGAATAGCATCTTGAACTTACAGTCATCTCGCAAATAGTTCTGTGTCTCACTGGGAGTAAAAAACGTCGGATATCGTTAGTGTTGACAGCGAATGAAAATACATTAAAAATCAAAATTATTATCCACCAGCAGATAGGTGTTCTCATGCTAGAGCTTGATAATACATAATTAAATCTTTAGTGCGTGGCCAGGATTCGATCCCATTCACGCATAATATGTGAAGGTGTTGAGGAATCTGCAGTTTTGAACAAACAACAAATTGTAGTCGAGCTGTATTGCCACGAAGGGATCAAATTCCGCGTTAAGGGCGGTCTGAGTTGCATTCCCAGTTCAGAACCAATTTTATCGACATACAGAAGCCCAAATAAAAGATGGAATAAGTGTCCTGTGACCATACATAGCGTTTGTGTCGTCACTTGAAATAAATAACTAGTATAAGAAAGGTTACTGGTGATAGAGTTTCTACATGTCGCCACTCCAGACTTTATTGTGGTTCAACCTACCGTCTACTTGGTAAAGAAGGAAAATCATCTTTAATGTGAATTTTCAGACCACGCAGCCATTATATCCCCTTCACTTGGTGTAGCCAGGAGAGAATGGAATCTGTCTCTCCCTATCTAAAATCATTGACAGAAGTGGGAATCGAACCCAGACCATAGGTATAACAACCTACCATCCGTCCAACAGACCACGAAATCCTCTTCTCTGCGAGTCATTTTTCTATCGTAACGCAGTTGCGCCACACTGGATGAGAATTCTGACACACAGGCTCCCTGTAGTAATTTGCAGCATGTTCAGTAAATTCATTTACTTGGTTGACCGAATCACCATGAACTAGCTGCCTCGGCTACCCAGTGCATACATTCGACTATTTTGTAATCACAGAAATAAAATCACGTTACTGCCACCTACACACAACTGCCAACATTGTAGGATGCAGAAGTTTAAATAGGAAGTGTTCCTTTCCACTTGAGCTATTCTATTGCGCTATCTGTTACTAGAAAACGTCGTTCAGTCCAAAAGAAAAGCTGTAACTGTTTGTCTCTCAGAAGTCAAGACCCGGCCATATGCATAATCTCACAGTGCTGTGGAATCCAAAAGTTTTGGAGGAATAGTTGCCGAGCTCTGGAGCTGTTGTAGCTACGTGTCAGCTTGTAGCATAGATAAGATGTCGCGAGTTCGAATACATGCAGTACTACATTTTTTAAAACGTAATTCTGCTCTCTGCTGAAGTTATCAATCTAATGGAACTTTGAACATAATTCCCTTCACTTCTCAACCCAAAGTAGTCGCATGTGGAAAAAGGACTAACTACTGTGACATTTTGTTCTATTCAGGTTTAATAGACAGCAGGCAGCAGATGCATCTCGAAGATGTGCAGGGAGAGCGCATCGTGCCATAATATGTCAGAAAAGTATTTTCTACATTAGCCGTCGTGTGGTAGTGATATTTGATTCTTCTTCAAACTTTGATTGACAGCTTTAACTCAGAACAAATTTTCTACATGCATGTAATCAATAAACTGCATGTGCATTGTCAGACTGTCATAGGTAACATCAGAGAATTCGCATATATCGTTGATGATTAATTTCTCTCTCATATTTACTATTGTTTTAACAACACTAAAGGAAACCTTACGAAAATTGTGCACTGTATTATAAGAAGTGAAATAAAACTAACCATGATAACCTTACGACGAAAGTATCTGTACACAAGCATGCCTCTATCGACACGAATTAATAAAATTCTACTCACTTAGATTTTGATTGGGTCTGTGTTTAATTGGTATGCTGTGTCATACTCAAGAGGTATGCAAATGTGGCATTTCATAAATATAGTTACGTATTCCTAGAAACCCAAAATTCGCTTGTCAGCAGCGGAAAGAGGCGTTACCTGTTGTGCAGCATTGTAAGTTTTTCAACATTGCACTATGAGCTGAAAGCATTTTCTTGCGATTTCCTTATTGATGTTTGATCTGACTGCTTGTAGCTCTTTCACAGAAGGGATAAAAACGTTTCAGTCAGTGAGACTGGAACTGCGAACCGTAACAGACGCTGTTTCATAGGTCAGCACGTTACCACAGAGCTGGCGAGGAGGTACGGGTCTCAGCTTCCTATTACGACGGCAATAGTAACTAGAACTCGTAAACCACTATTTAAAGGTCGAGATTAGTTGCGATTTCCACCTGCAACGACTTTCCTGGGCTGAAAACCGTAAATTTTCAATCTTTTGTTACCCTTCAAGCTATAATAACTCAGATTATTCAATGGAAATGACAGGTAAAATCAAGTGAACTTTGAGGCTTAATTCCGTGCACACCAGGAAGTAACTCGTCGATCACAGAGTTGCCAAACATACGTTGCCTTGTTGCCAAATCTCAGTTACAGTACCAGCAGGAAGAAGACGAACCGATGTGATCCTACAGCGGTCTGGGAAGTGACCATAGCTGGTGTCTCCAAGTCGCGGCTGCTACGGCCTGGAATACGTAATGCGTCTGATTCGCTTTCTGTAACTAGGTTTAGGGACTGGAGCGTAGTTACTAAGAATACTCAGAACTGACTGCAAACTGAGCATCATAAATCAGTAACTCTCATTATTGTTTTTATATTTCTTTCGTAAGTGCACTCAAAACTAAGAAAGTCATTCACAGGCGTTTTCGTGCCTCGCCGATAGTCGAGCACAACATACAAATAAAGATAAAAAGGAATGTGTGTGTGTGTGTGTGTGTGTGTGTGTGTGTGTGTGTGTGTGTGAGAGAGAGAGAGAGAGAGAGAGAGGGGAATAAAAAGCAATGAGAGAGAGTGGAAAAAATTGTTGTAAAGAAATTGAATCATGGTATTTAAAGGAATCTTTCATTAAAATGACACGTTCCACATCATTACGAAATGTCGTATTCATGATCTATGGAACAAGAGTTAATCTAATGTAATCTAATCTAATCTAATCACATCATATTGATGATTAGCCATGAAGAGTCATGAATTACCGAAAGTTTTGCCAATACCAGTAACCAAATCTAAACTTGAAAATAAAAGACGACAATTTTTGTAATAAACCGTGACTCCTATCAAGACCCTTTCATCCCTGTTATCTAACCACGAAAGATGTCTGATATACCTCCATTCTGAAGTAACAAAGTGTGCATGCATTTAAAGATGAAGTGCATGATGTGAAGTTCTGTGACGGAGATACGAACCCAACACGTAATCCGATTGTTAACTAAGAAATATCAAATGTTACGTATCGGTTTTTCTTACGAGCCGCTAGGTGTCTGAATCTAAAATAAGGATACAAACTTTTGTGCCTAAGCGACAATCGAACTGCACACCTACCGTGCATCCACGAATATAGCTTAAGTATCAGTTGCTTACTCATGAACAGTAAGATGTGTGCGTGTTTGACCAGAAATAACGACACCTGTTGCGATTGTTGGCAACACATGAGCAGACATTGAAATTGCGTGTTAATTTTCACTAGCAGGTGGGTGTGCACTTGATAAAGCTAGAAATGAAATTATGAATATTTTTGTACTGGATCTGGTTTCAGACCCACATACTTACCTTTGGAGGAGACCTAGAGAAGATTGCAGTCTTGGGAAAAGGAACGAAATGACTGAACTATACTGTTCCGAGAGATTCAGATCCTCGAAAGGGGAGATACGAATTCGAATCACAGTCCAGCACCAAATTTTTAAACGTCTCTAGTTCAATCAAGTACAAGTAAAATAAGAGCCCTGTCCCTTTAAATGGCTATCGGTTCATCAAATAAAATAAAATTTTCTAATGTAAGTAAGCTTACTGGCGACTGTATTTCTTTTTACCATGACTTCCGCTGTGTCATTTCCCAACGTAAACCGGCTCTGCCCAGTTGGTAATGAAGGAACGTGATGTTTAATGCGGATTCTGGATTATAACGTCTTTCTCTTGAGGTTACCAGAGGTAAAATAAATCTGTTTGTGCCTCTTAAAAGTAAATGCCTGAACCCACGCATTGCACCTGTGATAGCTCGTTCCAGCAGACCATTGTGGCCACATTACCCAGCCCCAGGAGTGTGCTGTAACGGATGATGTGCTTAGCTTACAAAATTAGTCACGGTGGAAAAAATGCGAGTCTATTAAATGGTCAAGTAGAAGCAAGCTTCTGACGCAGAGATTATGCTATTCTCATGTCAGCAGGATGTAAAGACTCTTCTAGGCATCATAGGCTGGATGTGAAGCCATTTTGATTTTTCACAAATTCAGCAAATTTCTTAGTTCGAGAAAATCCACTGTGAAGTGTGAAGTTGCCGGATAATTCGATTATTACTGTTACTATTAATATCATTTTATTCATACCGCTGATGGAACACGACCGTAGTCTTGAGGTAAAACGCGAGACCAGCTAATATGACGTCTGGCGACCGAAAGCACATATCGACAACATTTTTATCGCCCCTTTCCTCTCGGTGCTGAAGCTATGAGTGTAATTCAAGCGAATCTACAGTATCATATTAGCTGGTCTCGCGTTTAACCTCAAGACTACGGTCGTAGTCAAGAGTAATGTACTAAGACTGGAGTCAAGACTTCCTCTGGGAAGTGCCGCAGTCTACATGTTGCTAGATCGAGCATATTGCCAGACATAGAATTCTGAGAGGAGCATGACTGTATTGTCCACCTTACGTGAACGACTCGGCGGTCAATTTTTTGGTCTGAGACTGTATCTACAACACATATTGCACGCTTAAGACCCAGAAGAATTTTAAAAAAAAGTAGTTTATGAGAGCAACGTTAACCATAGCGTTCGAAGTATTCATAGTATTGTATACGTGTGTGTAAACGCCTTCCAATGACCACTCAAGAAAGACAAGGATACACAGTCTAGCTTCAATATTATAAATACGCCTCAGTTTGTGGATGAACTCAGACTTAGGTTGATAATAATTTTGAAAATATAGCAGCACTGTACCCATTGGTGTTAAACTCGTTTTCAACCAATGATTCCCACAGCTACAGGGATACTACTTGTGATATCTCCTAGACAAAATACTTAAGCAGTGTTATCAGACGAAAAGATCAACCTGACACAAACTGTGGGAAGTTTGTTTTACAACCTTCGTACCTGGATATTCAGCTTTTTCCTATTTGAGATATCTGTGAACGTTGCTGCTTAAGACGATTTAAGCATAAACTAGTTTCCCTCAGCTTCGACAATGTTTAAAGAAAACGTCTTATCGGCACTAAATCGTGGTTTGTGAATTGTTTACCGGCCGTACTCTTCCGTATTTTGCCGGTTGGAAGGCGAAAGCTTACTGTCAAATTTCACACAGAAATTACTGTTACAGTGTACTTATGGAGCCAAATGAGTCAATTGCGTATTTTCCGGTGAGAAAGAGCACTGGCAAACAGTCTTCGCTACATTAGGTTATTTAAACTGGTGTCACTCTAAGCTAGAATTATGGTCAGCGACTAAGTGTAAGGTCAACGTTTCGAATGCGAGTTTTGCGACTGTGAAATACTTTTATACAGTATAGAAGCGAATACTAAATTTGCACTAATATTGCGAAAATTTTGTACTTGGACAGCTTAGAATGAAAATACTTCTGTTTATTGCAAAGGGAAACAATAGATTTTCTAAAACACTGTCTGTCATACACTACTTGAAACAGGTCATGTCGACCAAATTATGTGGAAGAACTAACAGCAACGTATATCGGAAGGCAGTAAGATCTCTTGCCTTTTGGTTTGTCAGCACTCGATAGCCATTTCTAGGCGAAAGTAAATGAAAAAAGGCAGTGCGTTTTTTTTACCAAGTAACGTCTTCGTCAATTACTTTAGTTTTAATGTAATCTACGAGTAATTGCTGGTGTTTGATATTAACATGAAAAGGATTCCGTAGACAGGGAAAGAACCTGTTCTTGGGAAACTACTTCTATAGTGACCAAAAGGCACTAAATGATGTTCAAGCACTTGTGTTACAGCAGCAGTATGAATAAAATGATATTAATAATAACAGTAATAATCGAATTATCCGGCAACTTCACACTTCACAGTGGATTTTCTCGAACTAAGAAATTTGCTGAATTTGTGAAAAATCAAAATAGCTTCACATCCAGCCTATGATGCCTAGAAGAGTCTTTACATCCTGCTGACATGAGAATAGCATAATCTCTGCGTCAGAAGCTTGCTTCTACTTGACCATTTAATAGACTCGCATTTTTTCCACCGTGACTAATTTTGTAAGCTAAGCACATCATCCGTTACAGCACACTCCTGGGGCTGGGTAATGTGGCCACAATGGTCTGGTGGAACGAGCTATCACAGGTGCAATGTGTGGGTTCAGGCATTTACTTTTAAGAGGCACAAACAGATTTATTTTACCTCTGGTAACCTCAAGAGAAAGACGTTATAATCCAGAATCCGTATTAAACATCACGTTCCTTCATTACCAACTGCGCAGAGCCGGTTTACGTTGGGAAATGACACAGCGGAAGTCATGGTAAAAAGAAATACAGTCGCCAGTAAGCTTACTTACATTAGAAAATTTTATTTTATTTGATGAACCGATAGCCATTTAAAGGGACAGGGCTCTTATTTTACTTGTACTTGATTGAACTAGAGACGTTTAAAAATTTGGTGCTGGACTGTGATTCGAATTCGTATCTCCCCTTTCGAGGATCTGAATCTCTCGGAACAGTATAGTTCAGTCATTTCGTTCCTTTTCCCAAGACTGCAATCTTCTCTAGGTCTCCTCCAAAGGTAAGTATGTGGGTCTGAAACCAGATCCAGTACAAAAATATTCATAATTTCATTTCTAGCTTTATCAAGTGCACACCCACCTGCTAGTGAAAATTAACACGCAATTTCAATGTCTGCTCATGTGTTGCCAACAATCGCAACAGGTGTCGTTATTTCTGGTCAAACACGCACACATCTTACTGTTCATGAGTAAGCAACTGATACTTAAGCTATATTCGTGGATGCACGGTAGGTGTGCAGTTCGATTGTCGCTTAGGCACAAAAGTTTGTATCCTTATTTTAGATTCAGACACCTAGCGGCTCGTAAGAAAAACCGATACGTAACATTTGATATTTCTTAGTTAACAATCGGATTACGTGTTGGGTTCGTATCTCCGTCACAGAACTTCACATCATGCACTTCATCTTTAAATGCATGCACACTTTGTTACTTCAGAATGGAGGTATATCAGGCATCTTTCGTGGTTAGATAACTGGGATGAAAGGGTCTTGATAGGAGTCACGGTTTATTACAAAAATTGTCGTCTTTTATTTTCAAGTTTAGATTTGGTTACTGGTATTGGCAAAACTTTCGGTAATTCATGACTCTTCATGGCTAATCATCAATATGATGTGATTAGATTAGATTAGATTACATTAGATTAACTCTTGTTCCATAGATCATGAATACGACATTTCGTAATGATGTGGAACGTGTCATTTTAATGAAATATTTCTTTAAATACCATGATTCAATTTCTTTACAACAATTTTTTCCACTCTCTCTCATTGCTTTTTATTCCCCTCTCTCTCTCTCTCTCACACACACACACACACACACACACACACACACACACACACACACACACATTCCTTTTTATCTTTATTTGTATGTTGTGCTCGACTATCGGCGAGGCACGAAAACGCCTGTGAATGACTTTCTTAGTTTTGAGTGCACTTACGAAAGAAATATAAAAACAACAATGAGAGTTACTGATTTATGATGCTCAGTTTGCAGTCAGTTCTGAGTATTATTAGTAACTACGCTCCAGTCCCTAAACCTAGTTACAGAAAGCGAATCAGACGCATTACGTATTCCAGGCCGTAGCAGCCGCGACTTGGAGACACCAGCTATGGTCACTTCCCAGACCGCTGTAGGATCACATCGGTTCGTCTTCTTCCTGCTGGTACTGTAACTGAGATTTGGCAACAAGGCAACGTATGTTTGGCAACTCTGTGATCGACGAGTTACTTCCTGGTGTGCACGGAATTAAGCCTCAAAGTTCACTTGATTTTACCTGTCATTTCCATTGAATAATCTGAGTTATTATAGCTTGAAGGGTAACAAAAGATTGAAAATTTACGGTTTTCAGCCCAGGAAAGTCGTTGCAGGTGGAAATCGCAACTAATCTCGACCTTTAAATAGCGGTTTACGAGTTCTAGTTACTATTGCCGTCGTAATAGGAAGCTGAGACCCATACCTCCTCGCCAGCTCTGTGGTAACGTGCTGACCTATGAAACAGCGTCTGTTACGGTTCGCAGTTCCAGTCTCGTTGACTGAAACGTTTTTATCCCTTCTGTGAAAGAGCTACAAGCAGTCAGATCAAACATCAATAAGGAAATCGCAAGAAAATGCTTTCAGCTCATAGTGCAATGTTGAAAAACTTACAATGCTGCACAACAGGTAACGCCTCTTTCCGCTGCTGACAAGCGAATTTTGGGTTTCTAGGAATACGTAACTATATTTATGAAATGCCACATTTGCATACCTCTTGAGTATGACACAGCATACCAATTAAACACAGACCCAATCAAAATCTAAGTGAGTAGAATTTTATTAATTCGTGTCGATAGAGGCATGCTTGTGTACAGATACTTTCGTCATAAGGTTATCATGGTTAGTTTTATTTCACTTCTTATAATACAGTGCACAATTTTCGTAAGGTTTCCTTTAGTGTTGTTAAAACAATAGTAAATATGAGAGAGAAATTAATCATCAACAATATATGCGAATTCTCTGATGTTACCTATGACAGTCTGACAATGCACATGCAGTTTATTGATTACATGCATGTAGAAAATTTGTTCTGAGTTAAAGCTGTCAATCAAAGTTTGAAGAAGAATCAAATATCACTACCACTCGACGGCTAATGTAGAAAATACTTTTCTGACATATTATGGCACGATGCGCTCTCCCTGCACATCTTCGAGATGCATCTGCTGCCTGCTGTCTATTAAACCTGAATAGAACAAAATGTCACAGTAGTTAGTCCTTTTTCCACATGCGACTACTTTGGGTTGAGAAGTGAAGGGAATTATGTTCAAAGTTCCATTAGATTGATAACTTCAGCAGAGAGCAGAATTACGTTTTAAAAAATGTAGTACTGCATGTATTCGAACTCGCGACATCTTATCTATGCTACAAGCTGACACGTAGCTACAACAGCTCCAGAGCTCGGCAACTATTATCCAGAACTTTTGGATTCCACAGCACTGTGAGATTATGCATATGGCCGGGTCTTGACTTCTGAGAGACAAACAGTTACAGCTTTTCTTTTGGACTGAACGACGTTTTCTAGTAACAGATAGCGCAATAGAATAGCTCAAGTGGAAAGGAACACTTCCTATTTAAACTTCTGCATCCTACAATGTTGGCAGTTGTGTGTAGGTGGCAGTAACGTGATTTTATTTCTATGATTACAAAATAGTCGAATGTATGCACTGGGTAGCCGAGGCAGCTAGTTCATGGTGATTCGGTCAACCAAGTAAATGAATTTACTGAACATGCTGCAAATTACTACAGGGAGCCTGTGTGTCAGAATTCTCATCCAGTGTGGCGCAACTGCGTTACGATAGAAAAATGACTCGCAGAGAAGAGGATTTCGTGGTCTGTTGGACGGATGGTAGGTTGTTATACCTATGGTCTGGGTTCGATTCCCACTTCTGTCAATGATTTTAGATAGGGAGAGACAGATTCCATTCTCTCCTGGCTACACCAAGTGAAGGGGATATAATGGCTGCGTGGTCTGAAAATTCACATTAAAGATGATTTTCCTTCTTTACCAAGTAGACGGTAGGTTGAACCACAATAAAGTCTGGAGTGGCGACATGTAGAAACTCTATCACCAGTAACCTTTCTTATACTAGTTATTTATTTCAAGTGACGACACAAACGCTATGTATGGTCACAGGACACTTATTCCATCTTTTATTTGGGCTTCTGTATGTCGATAAAATTGGTTCTGAACTGGGAATGCAACTCAGACCGCCCTTAACGCGGAATTTGATCCCTTCGTGGCAATACAGCTCGACTACAATTTGTTGTTTGTTCAAAACTGCAGATTCCTCAACACCTTCACATATTATGCGTGAATGGGATCGAATCCTGGCCACGCACTAAAGATTTAATTATGTATTATCAAGCTCTAGCATGAGAACACCTATCTGCTGGTGGATAATAATTTTGATTTTTAATGTATTTTCATTCGCTGTCAACACTAACGATATCCGACGTTTTTTACTCCCAGTGAGACACAGAACTATTTGCGAGATGACTGTAAGTTCAAGATGCTATTCTGAGCAGCTGGTGGAGAAAAATTCGGTAGCTGACGTCTCTTTGTGTGTAGTCAACAACGATATGTGTGGGGCTCTATTCCCAGTGAGCGCTGAACTCTTCGTCATATTATTTCAGTTCAAACATGCTCACATGTCACTGCTGGTGCAACAAACCCATATTTAGCGTTAGTTTTCTCTAGAATATAACAGCGATAGGTGCCGGGTTGGAGTCCTGGGAACGAAAAAATTAATGTTTCGTCTCGTCATTTCAGTTAAAACATCTAGTTACTGCCGCGAAATTCCGATATGTCACATTTGACTGTGCTTCGATGGCAATCCGATTAGGTTCCGGGTTCGAATCCGTGTCCAACACACAGCTTTACCTCACGGCATTTCAAGTAAGTTACTTGTGAAGAAGCAATATTTAACATCTCTCGTAGTTCGTTAACAGGGACAATAGATGCTGGGTAGGAATTCGCGTCTGTTAAAAGTGTTTGCGTTATGCAATTTAAAGTTGATATTTGCTAACTGATACTGTCTAAAATCGAGGTATATCACTCTCTGTATGCCTAATCAGGAATGACTGTTAGTTTCCGTCAGTCACGAAATCTTTGCTTAGTCTGCATGAGCTGGGTTTGAATCCATATGCAGAACAAGACGGTTCGTCGTGTCATTTAATGTTCATACATATTCTCAACTAGCTGCTCGTGAATAACTTAAATTTTTAATGTCATTTTGTGTTAAATAGTTCAAATGGTTCAAATGGCTCTGAGCACTATGGGACTTAACTTCTAAGGTCATCAGTCCCCTAGAACTTAGAACTACTTAAACCTAACTAACCTAAGGACATCACACACATCCATGCCCGAGGCAGGATTCGAACCTGCGACCGTAGCGGTCACGCGGTTTCAGACTGAAGCGCCTAGAACCGCACGGCCACATCGGCCGGCCCCCACCATCTGGTATCAATGCATTACCTTATAATCCATTATATATAATCATTTTCATAGTACACTTGATATTATAGATGAGTAGGACACAAGACAGGACATAGATAATGTCCGTTTGACGTCAACAGTGTGTAACATTTTACTTTTTTTGAATAGGACAATGTTCCTCTCCAATAATTTTTAGATTAGTTACAATAAGCTTACGATGCAAGAGAATTCGCTTGTATTTTTCAATATGTGGTCTGTTGTCGGTTTGAAGGCCTTCCATAACATCGGCAACGTAGTGCAACTCCACCGAGAGCTGTCTGGAGTAGGGTGGAGATAGCAATGTGAAAGTTGCGAGCTGTCGAAGACGATCTTCATATTCCTAATGCGATTAGGACATCGTATACTCTTGACGACGTTTAGCACCTGTGCGGTCAGTCACCCAATTTCAGAATTCATTTTGAGTAATCCCGCTAAATTCCCAAAATATTGTCTTTTTATATTGATGAGTAATATGGATAGTCATCACGTTCATGTGCCATCTACAACGCAAATTCAATGTTACTATCCTAGGAACTAACCTACAATACGTTTTGTATTTCATAATCGGAACTATCTGCATTAACCGTCATCAGAGCAATGTCAGGGAACAGAATGCAGCAGTGCCTGCTTGAGGACCTGCTTGAGTCGTGTTCTAAGGAAAGGGTAGTTGCTGGTTCACATTATATTACACTAGCGAGAAGTACCGACTTTTCCTTTTCTCTGCAAACATCCAGAACTAAATTCAGTAACTAAATGCTAAGAATATATTTGCATTGTGCCAACTCAAAGATCAATAGATATGGATATAGATATAGATTTTTATATTTAAAGCCATTCTCGTTCTGCGTTGGAACAAACATCATTCATTATTTGCTTGTTCTTGTTACGATTGTTATTGTCATTCTCTCACTCGGAAGAGTCTTATGCTGATGCTGTATGAATAAATTATGCCATTGGATACAAAGCGGTTTAGTTTTGAGACCTAACCCACGAGGGGGGGAAGGCACAGTGGTCTGCTTCAGGAATTCCAAGCAATAAAACACAAAAAACAACCCAGGAAGGGTTCGAACAGCTACTTTCACGCAGAGACATGCATTTGGAATCTGTTCACCGTTACGGGGTCAAACAAGAGGGTAACATTACTGAAACAATGATCGGGCTACTTAGTATATAATAGAGCATACAGATTTCAAGGAGGAAACGTATGAAGACGCAGACTTCCTCGTTATCAATATGTGCGGCATATCTTTCGTGTTAACGAAAGTAAATTCCCGCTTTACCTCTTCTTACGTGTGAAATGAAATGAATGCCATGAGGAATAGAATATTTGTTGACTGCGTCTCTTCTTGCTTCCATCCTTACCAACATATTTCTTCATTCTCGTGGTAATCATGACATTCTATGTGCATGCTGCAAACGATTGCAAGTGGACAAATTCGACATCGAGGTGCAAAGCGTTTGGAATCCTACATTATATTCAATTCGAATAAGCTTCCGGTGTATTTTTACTTCGTTTGTGTTTTTAGATGATTATGAACGTTACGGAAATTTATCTCACATGCTTTATGTTGAATGAGAAACATTGAATGATCCGTTTTGCTTTCCCTACGTTGAAATGATATAATGTCGGCGTCAACAGCCTTCTTCCACGCCGGAAGCTGAAACTTGTATCATTCTGGACTAATGATAATTGAATGTCTCATATGTATACATAGCCCACAAGGCGACGTCAGAAACCATCAGGGGAGAACGCCGCATAAAAACCAAACGTGCGCGCGCGTCTCCACTCTGAAGAACCGTATCGGAGAATCACGGCAAGCATTTCGCTGAAGAGCTGCCTCGTCAGAGAGCCGAGAAATGGCAGCGTCGTAGCAAGTATTTGTCAACACACTGATAGTGCATTTACTTCCGGGTGTAGGTCGGCGTTACCTCGCTAAATTCACTTGACATTCGTTTTCCACATCGAAGACTCGTACGATATAATCCACTGCAAGATGACACAATTAGAAAGTATATTTAATTTCTGGACTCCAAGAACGGCGTTCTTCACATAAGTAACACCTGTTTGTGTGTGCATTCGGGAGGACGACGGTGCAATCCCGCGACCGGCCATCCTGATTTAGGTTTTCAATGATTTCCGTAAATCGCTTCAGGAAAATGCCGGGAGGGTTCCTTAGGAAGGGCACGGCCGATTTCCTTCCCCATCCTTCCCTAATCCGAGCTTGTGCTCCGTCTCTAATGACATCGTGGTCGACGGGATGTTAAAACAGTAATCTCCACCTCCTCTGTTTGTGTGTTTAAGGTTGCGTTTTGAGGCTCAGGCAACATCGCAGTGACTATAGTCCGCCTCTGGCCGCCAGTGTGTCGTTAGCGCAGAGGTTCCCTTGTGCGTTGCAGTGCTTGTACTATAAGTTCGAATCACGGTAGAAGCCGCTGACTACAACCTTTTATTTTCCATTTTAATTAATGGAGTTGCAAACTGCTAGTAAAAATTTCTTATGCGAAATCTAAAGAATGCCTTTAAACATCAATCTTCGTCCGATTTCGACTTAGTAAATTAAGTTAATATCATGGATTTCTGCTTTGCAAATTCCAAGGTGCTTCACTGTAAAATAGGTCCTGAAAAGATTCAAACCGACTGTCAACGATATAAATTTGAGCTTTGTTCGTCATATAGGTCTAACATGTCGGAAGGTTGTTTATGAAGTGCACCTGTTCATTAATATAGTTCCCACCTTCTAAATTTTTGCAATAGCATTTAACTGTAGACGTTTTCTAACACCGGCGTTAGCAATTCCTTTCCGTTCTCTGAAACCTTCAAAACGACAAATTTTTCTGGTTGAAATCTGATGACCTTAACTATCACTTCCGATCAACAATAAATACTTCATGAACCCGTACATGGAACTCCAAATGTGCAGTGTGCCTGCACTGCTACAGAGCATGCATTGCAAGGTATTCACACAGTTTATCGCATAGACTTACCATAAGGAATGAAACAAGAACTGTAATACACTTTACACCACAGACGCTCACTCTGGCTTGACGAAAACATCCAAACATTGACCAAAAGTTGCACAAATAATTAAGTTTGAAAGGGAAAGAAACGAGGTATGAAGCATTTATAAATTCATCGAATGTAGTGAGGTGGTTTAATTTCGTCCCAGTGTATAAAATTAATTTCGGGCCATACTCAGCTCTTGCCGATTACCCGCCTACTAATCAGGGCGTCTGTCTCCGTTGCTTTTGAGCGTGAATGGAAATTGTAGAAATTTTCTGTGGAGCAACATTTAATAATAAAGCGTTTTAAATCATCAAAAGCGATGAGCGGTAGCAGGCGCTTTCGATAAAGAACGGGGGAGTGCAGCGCCGCTGCTGTCGCCACGGCCGCTGCCAGTAGCCAGCAAATGGATCCCTGAGCTTTGCCGCATACGGCGTCCAGAGGAGGACAGTCTGCAGGAAATCTGCCGCAAAATCGTTACTAGATAAAATTTTGATATCGGTGTGTCACAAAGCGAAATAGATTGAATCTGCGCTACCATTACATTCACGTCTTCAGCATTCAGACAGAAGAGGCTATAAAAATATTTTATGCCAGCTGCTCTCGATCCACTGACATTATGAACAGAAACAACGCACGCTACCGCTAGACCACAGGCGTAATCATCCTAGAGCCTCTGAAGCGGCCGGCCGCCGGTCGAGTTTTATGTCAAAGAGTGTACTAACAGCTGTATCTCTGTCCTCAATAAAAAGTGGACGCATTTATATGGAATTTTTTTATGCATTTCGTCTGTACTACCACCTGCTAAAATATCTACTATTCCTCCTGAAACACCCTGTATATGGATATATGTGTGATGTCTGTTCTTTCGGACACGTCCGAAAGAAAATGTTTCATGGCATTCTGCAACGACCTTCGATCTAGTTGTACGGGCCGATAGAGATTTCAGAGCTGCTTGGCTGTCTGAATAAAAGTGGATGCTACGATTTTTGTAGGGTCTACTCTAATTCTCCTCCGTGCACTTGCTGATAGAAGATGTCATGTAATACTGTGGCCATCTTCCCTAAAGAGATTCTAGGCAGTACACCAGACCCGGTACATTCATCTGTTCTCGACCTCTCAGCAAACCACTATATTATGTCTCCTGCACGGTTTAGTGGTTCGTTCTTCCACTGCTCCCTGCCTCCAACTGTTACATGGCAGGGTTTATTGAAACAGCTACAAGTTATTGTATAGTTAGTCGGCATTTCCCGAGCCAGCGCCATACTAATTTGGGATTCCGTATATTCTAACTATATCCAGCTATTTCCAATTTTTAGCCTTTATGTCCCTGCCGCTGTCTCCATTTTAAGCCACAGGTGTAAGGCTGGCATGTCTAGCGTAATATCAATCCCAAGAGTGGATGTCCTGCTAATTCCATCTGTTTGTGAAAGCAGATCAGTCTCTGCACTTTGCCAGACTCCCTAGCAGCCACCTTCTGTTCTACTTTGTTCATATTATAGGCCTATAAATTACCAACGGTCTTTTTACAGAGGTGTATATCCAGTAAGTACTGGGTTTAGACCCAATTTTACCCTACAGCAGCTTCTAGTGCTTATAAGATTGTCTTTCGCAGTGGAACAAATTATTTATGTGAGGTGTTCATAATATTTTTCCATCTAGGGCTACCTCTAGATACATTACAACCCAGCTGTATGTATGTTCAATAAAAATTGGACACATGTTATATGTCATTGTTCCTGCAATTTGTCTATACTACCATCTCCTACAATAATTACTATTTCTCCTGAAACATCCTGTATAATAATTTTTTTTTTTAAAAATTCTTTATTCAACAACAATAATATTTATACAAAAGAACCCACTACCTTAATGATTAGTGGGTCGTAACTAATCTACATATTTTATTGGATGTTCAGCAGCTATTTCTCTTTATTATTAGTATATTACGCTATGTTAATTATTGAAGCTACAGACAGAATGAAAGATAATAGGCAGACTACAGCTAAATTCTACTTACTAATTGTTAATATTTTCCTACTAGTTAATTCCTAACTGCCTGCAGCGTTACAGGTGTGTCAGCATAGATATAAACCTACTACGTTTGGCCCTGCTCATCGAGCTAATCCCGATGAGCGTGCCCCTGACACTGGGCTGGCCAGGACTGTTTGTCGCTGCAGGTTCCTAACTTAATATCTATATCTAAAGCTACAACTATTACTAACCTACGTCAATGCCGGTGCTTTGGTCTTCATTGGAATACCCTAATCCCCCTAGTCCTGCACGTGGCGGATTGCAACTAAGAAGTCGACCTGTCCACGTACAGACGGTATAGGATGAGGGTAATTAGTCGCATTCGGTAAATGTCACAATCGTGAACTACCCTCATGTATACCTTATTGGGACACATTTGGTAAATGTCTTAATCATGTAAGTCTCTCAGATATGCTGTTAATACCTTTCGTGACACCTCGTCTGCCAATTTGTTTAAAGTGTCGAAAGTTCCTTTGTGTCTTAATAGGTCATATGTGTTATTGTGTGGAAGTTGTTGTCTTAGTGTCATTGCTACATCATCGAAAAGGGGGCACTTGTAAACCACATGGTCGGGAGTACCCTCCGAAGCACCACAGTCACACTCAGGTGTAGCCTTTTTCCCAAACCGACACAAGTATGTCGGGTAGGGCCCATGACCAGTGAGAAAGTGTATTAGACCCCGCGTTGGCTCAAAGTACTTTATCCCTAGCCTTTCTTTTACATCTGGCAAGAACCCAAAGGTTCTTCTGCCAGTTTCATCTGTTTCCCAAGACCGTTGCCATAGGTCCTCGCCCCTTCTACGTATTTCTTTCTTATCTATTACCGGTATTCCCATGATGTTCTCTGTTTTCACGTTGTTCCCCTTCTTGACCCAGTACCACGCCGCCTGTTCACGAATTTTGATGTCTAAAGGACAGAGCCCCATTATTATTAAGAGTGCACTTCCTGGAGAAGTTCTATACGCCCCTATGGATCTTAGAAGCATGTTTCTCTGTACTCTTCTCACTGCCATGGCAGGCACCACCCTTGTGAGCCTATGTGCCCAGACTCCCGATCCGTAACCCACTACTGATGTTAATATGCTGTTGTGATACAACTTGATTAGGTGTGGTGGAAGATGGAATCGTTTATGACCTATTGAGGTGAGATTGTTTAATAATTGCAATGCTTTTTGGGATACGGACTCAATGTGCTTTCCAAAGTTCCACCTTTCATCGATGATGACGCCCAGGTAGCGAGTCTCTTGTCGTCTTATTACTGGTGAGCCTCCGATTCTAACTGTAGGGTTCCTCGCCAGCTGTCCCTTCAGTAATAAGTACGTCGATTTAGTCGGTGAGATTGTCATCTTGGTATTTGTGCACCACAGTTGTAACTTGGTCATCGCTCTGTCTATTTTTGGTTCGATGTCCTCGCGGCTTCGGCCGCCGACCAGCAAGAGGAGGTCATCCGCGTAGGCTATCACCTCTAGCACATCTTCACTCTGTTCCAAATTGTCTAACAGCGGTTCCATATGGATGTCCCAGAACAGGGGACCTAGTACGGAGCCCTGGGGACATCCTTTAGTTATGGATTTTCCTACTCTGCCGCTAGGGGATGATAGCCAGACCTCTCGCCCTTCACAATAGCTCCTCAGGCAACCATATAGCGACCCTGGACACTCCTTCTCCCGCAAGCAGGAGAAGAGCGAAGGCCACCACAGGTTGTCAAAGGCGCCACTGATGTCAACCATGATGCCAACAACGTACTTGTATGGGGTAGAGTCGCAGACCTCAGCCGCCAGAGCGATCGCGTCAGTTGCCGATCTGCCCGGCCTGAAGCCGAACTGCCTGCCACTCATCCCACACAGCGCTCGGTGTGCCGTCAGTCTGTCAGCTAGCAGTTTTTCGAGTAACTTCCCAAGGATATTCAATAGGCAAATTGGCCTATAAGACTTAACATCCGCTGGGTCCTTGTCGGGTCCCTTTTTGATTATGACCACGTTTGCCTCTTTCCAGATTTTCGGGAATTTTCCCTGTCTTAGGCATTCATTATATAACTGTGTTAGTGGTGCCACCAGTTGAGGTGCCAGGAACTGCACCACCTCCGCCACAATGCCGTCTGGGCCGGGGGCTTTTCCTGTTTTCAGTGCTTTAATGTGGCCAGCCACCTCCTCTTCAGAGAAGGGGTAGACCGCCCTGTCGTTAGCAACTCTGTCCAGATCTTGATTTCGTAGCTGGGACTGTCCCTCCGTGTCGCTGGCCTCATCGTCGTCAGGCAGCAGGGACCGGAGAAGAACCCCGGCAGTCTCCTGCCAGGACTCTGTCATCCCATCCCCGCGCCTGACCGTTGATAACATCATTGGGGACCGAATCTTTTCCCTCACTAATTTGTAGGGTATTCCCCATGGATCCAGGGCCAGCTGGTCCAGCACAAATCTTTCCCAACTACGTAGCCTGACTTCTTTTAGTTCTTTTTGGAATTCGTCTTTCGCCTCCCGGTATAGCTGTAACCATCGTTGTTTTTCCCACCAGACGACAGTGCGCTGGTAGTGCCTCCTCAGCCTTCTGACAGACTGACGCATTTCCTGAAGTTCAGCTGACCATGGTGACGGAGAGGCCGCCATGGCTCTCCTCCTGGTTGGAACAGCTGCCTTGACCGCTCTGGTTACTGCGAATACCAGTTCTTCGGCCCGCTTGTCTATGTCTAGGTCCTGTTGTGCATCACCTTCAGGCAATGGAGGAATGTCGCACTCTCTCGCTAGTCTCTCCCAGTCAGCTCTCTTAAAATTCAGTTGCAACTCCCACCCTGTGGCCCAGTGACAACCTCCGTTTCCCAAGCTGAACATTATGAGATTATGGTCGCTTGTTGTCGCGTTCTCCTTAACTTCCCAATTCTGAATGATGTTAGCAGAATTTGGTGTAACTAGCGTTACATCTATATTAGTGCCGCGCCCCCCTCCCGCTGCGTAAGTGGGAGGGTTGCCAGGTCTATTTGCAACCACAAGTTGTAGAGCCATAATCATTTCCTCTACTTTTTCACCATTTTCATCTCTTGTGCCACTGTGCCACAGGGGGGATTTCGCATTTATATCTGCTGTTATAACCAGTTTGCGACCTCGCAACGCCGTGGCTACTCTAGTCAGGTGATCCAGATGTTGTTCGATGATATCCCCGTATTGAAAGTACATGTTTATGAAGGTTATAATTCCCATGGGAGCCTGTACCTCCACGACGTTGCAGTGACTGGTGGAAAATTGTGCCAGCGTTGTTACTCGTAGAGACTGGTTCGTAATGACAATTGCCGCTTTGGGGGCTTCCCCGTTGCAAGCTATCTGCCATGTAGCGGCTGCAAATGAGAGTTTTCCAGCTTGAGAGTACGGCTCCTGCAAGCAGAGTACGTCAAGCCTCTTCTTCTCCACCTCTCTTCGGAGCTCCTGCATCACAAGTCTGCTGTTATGCGTGTTCAACTGTCCAACAGTTAATTTTGTCATTATGGGAAGTAAGTGTGCATTCTATCGTCAGGCCAAGTCTTGCTCCAATCAAAAGCGATTCGACCATGAGCTAGGACTGATTGAGTGTAGATGTCATTTAAGTCAAATTTCTCCCCACGTCTGTCAAACACTTTCTTAAGTAAGTCCCGCAGGGCCCCGAAGTCGGTGGGAAGATTCACTGACTTTAATTGTATCCTGTCCACAGCCTCCACTACCGAGAAGGTGACCTTTCTTCCGTCCTCGTGTCCTACCCGGACCACATGTCGTAAGGCAGTGGTCAGGATAGCCGGCTGCTCCAATCTTGCCAGTTGCATAGTGAATTCTATATTGGGATACACCCTGATCGGATCTACAGGCGGTAGCCTGATTACTGGGGTATCTGCCTCAGTTGGGTTGGTGCTGGTAACTGTACTTTCTTGGAGAGGTTGTTTTGTTTGTACAGCTTCTTGTGTAGGGGCCAGGGAGGCCGCCACCACTACAGGATGCTTCTGCCGTTGAAGGTTGTTATTCGGCCTTTCTCCCCGGTTTAAGGAAGGGGGAGCTGTGTTTCTTTCCGGAGAATCGGTTTGTATGCATTTGTCCACCATAAAGGGATCTGTTTGAATTTCCTTCTCGACTGTTAAGATGTTGGAGGTGCCCGAAAGCGACCTTAGAAATTCCTTAAATTTATTAGCCCTCACAGCATCCCTCCTTCTTTTACTCGGGGACTTGTGTTTGAGCATCCTGTTAGCTGTGCTCTGCTCAGCCATAGTCGATTCTTGAGATCAGGCGTTGTTCAAGCATCCGGTAAGTGGGGCAGTTCCGTCCCGTGGCACCACAGGATTTCTTCCCCCGATTTTTACACGGAATGCAGACCCCTGTTGTTCTACATTCCTTGCAGTTGTGACCACTCTCACCGCACCTGGAGCAAGCCGACCCCCTGGTGCAGTGCCTCAGAATGTGGTCCAGGTCGCCACAGTTGTGGCAGCGAGGTACCACGATATAGTCCCTGGTGTTAATGGCATGAAAGCCTACATATAGTCTGCCCATTGATCTTATTTTTCTCCATAATTGCGCAGAGACCTCGGCCACGTGGTGTACCACATCGCGATCTCGAGGTCCTGTTTTAAACTTCAGCTTAAAAGAGTTTTTGAATTCTTGCTCATTGATATCATCGAAATTTTGAGATCTAACTGTCTCATGTAGCTCCTCATTGGTCATAACCGTGGGTACATCGTATAATATTATTAAAGGGTTTCTTTTTCTGGGTGGTTCACACTTAACGACTGCATTTAATTTTTGATTGTTTAACAGTTTCTCTTTGTCCTCCTCGCTAGCAACTTCCACAATAACAGAATTTCTACTGGGTTTGACCTTTTTGATTTTGATTTTGTCCTTCACTGGATCTATTGTTGTTGTTAGCAGCTCTTGAATTCTCTTTACGCTAGTGTCTTGGCCAGGCAGGGTCCTCAAGAAGACTGCCGTGTCTGACCGTTTAGCAACTTTTTCTATAGTGTCCTTTGTTGAAGTCTGTTTAGTTGGCGCCTGTGCAGCCACAGCCGCCCAAGTCTTGCTCGGTTGTTTCCTTAGTCTTTCGTTTTCTTTTGTCAACTCCATTACGCGGCCTTCCAGTCTTGCATGAGCTATGGCCCAGGCCGATAGCTCATTTTTGATCGTATTAAGAGCCGCTTGACTTATCTTACCATTCTTTACATTTTGCTCTAAGAGCATGGTAATTCTTGCATGTCTCTGTACTACGCTCTCATCATCTGCCTGTCCCATCCCGTCCTGTGGTGAGGGAGCAGACATCATAGAAGCCCGTAAAGGCGCACTCGTATCACTCGCTTCGGTTTCAGCCATCATAGGTAACGAGTGATAAAAAATGTGGGAGCCCGTCTCTTGCCCCGGACCGGCTCCTCTGGCATGGGGGGGGGGGGGGGGGGACTGCTGCAGCTCGCCCACCGACCTCGCCCCTAGGTCAAGGGCACTTCCGAGCTGCCGGGTTCAGCACGCCGTCGCCAGCGCACTGGTCCCCGTCGATGGCCTCGTCGTCGACGATTTCACACGACGCTCCTCGGCAACTGCACCCCGCACTCCGGAGAGGCGGATGCACCCCTCGCCCTTCGCCGCCTACTTGCCCGAGCTTCCACCTGAAGGCCAAGGACCCACTCCTACTCAGGTGGTGGGTCGGTCCCCCAGTCGTTCGGCGGTCTGGGCCCATCTAACCTAGCCCAGGCGATGTTACCACCTCCTGGGTTTGGCAGAACACGCCCCGGTTACCCAGGGGCGCGGCGAAGCACCCTTGCCGACTCGCGCCGTGATCCCACGCCGACAAACGAGGTCGCCGGCATGCAGAGCACCTGCTGGTCTGTGCCCTGCGAACAGAAAGGGACTGGTGTTCGGTCCCTCGACACAGCTCCCCCTGTGCCACGCACCCTTCGCTTTCGCATCGGGTTGGGTCGCAGCTCTCCCTTTTGACGCAAGGCAGAATGCCGAGCTTGACGTCTGGCACCACGGGAAGGCGGAAAGAGCCACTTGGGAAGGAGAGGCTGTAAGAGACGCATCACTTCCCCGAGTGAGGACGGCCGCGGCACGCTCGACGTAAAGCGATACGCTCCAGTACGAGCTTCCGTGCCTTACGGCGCGCCGGCAACGGGCGGGCCCGCACCGAAACGCGCCGTCAAGCGACTGACCTCACGCCAGACAAATAATTATTTGGCTCTCGACGGGTCATCTAAAGTTTTCAGTGCTAGACGCACGGCATCGTCCGAACCCTGATGCACGACATCGTCCGAACCCTCGCGGGAATACAGTGTGGCCGCGAGCGAGTGGAATAATGGTCGGTGAGGAGGGGGTGGGGGAGGGAGGGGGGAGTACCGCACATGTGGTATACGGCAAAGATGGGAATTCGCGTCTGATGAGGAGCGTGTGTAGATATGTGCTGCAGAGAGGTTGGTTGCTGTGTCCCGACAGTGCCCACCGTCGGAGCTTCAAGTCCTCCCTCCGGCATTGTCCATAGTTTAAGTTAGATTAAGTAGTGTGTAAGCTTACTTGGTCCCATACGTTCTCACCACAAATTTACAAAATTTTAAATCCAAAATACTGCATCTCGGTTCCTACAATAGTGCAATAAGTGCGCACAGGTTAGATGTAACTGAAGTGAGTCTCCATCTCGGATTGTGGTTAAGGGCGAACCCCAAGCGAATGGCCACGAACAGTTGGGAGCGGAAACTTAATGTCATCGGAACCGTGTTGAAGGACCATGATATGCGATCGTTAGAGTGACTGCAGAAAGTTCAGTTTATAAATACATACATACGTAGCAAAATTTATCATGTCACAGCTGTCTTACCGATACTGCAGGTCACTGCACATAAAATATTAGCTGTAGCCTCTTGGTATGTGTGGAAACAAAATATCTTCAAAGTACCCTTCCACACGGCGACTTTGCACAGGCAAAACAGAGGACATGGAATTAAAGACGTGCCTTTAAACTAATAGATGCCACTAAGACAAGCATCACGAAACTTCTGTTCCTCTCGCTAGATCCTGGAGATAGGAACGCTCCTGTTAATGTAGCACGCCAGCCTAGATTACGTCCGAAATTACTATGGCGATTGGAGCTGTATAAGACTTCCACCAGCACAAACCAACACTAGAACCGTCTATGATTATATTACCAGACATCGTCTACACAAACCAATTCCGGTGAATTAACCTACAAAAAACTGGAGAAACGTCTGGAAAAATATCAACAATAAAATTATACCAACTAGAGTCAGTGCCGTATGGTGCGACGTTGTAAACGAAACCATACCCTCAGCGGAACGATTATGAAAAATCAAATTGAGACCATCTTCATACTGCGACAAATGTGGGCTTCTAGAAACTGTAGCGCACATCTTCTTATGTGAAAATAGAATCAGAATTTGGAACTGAACTACGAAGAAATTAGCACTATCCACAGAACCGCAGAAAGTCATATACCGATAACTGAAGCTTTAAACCTGACTGGAAATGTTACCCGTCCGCAAAGAATAACAGTTATTCGTGGCTTCTGGGACAGTTTGTGTTGTACGTCGTAATAAACAAAACTTAGAACTTAGAAGAGTCCATGTTTTATATTGCAGAAGAACATTTTAAGCTGAAGAAGAATAACAAATATAAGGAATGTTTTTAAAAAATTTTATCTATTGCTTTATGTGGGCTACAAAGAGATGGACAGTTTTATTGATTAGAAGCAGAATACTATTCTTTCACTTTTTTTTATTCCTGGAATATTCTTTTACGTCGGTTCTTAAATCTCAACTGTTCTAATTTGGCAAACCCCCTCCGGCTCCGAAACTTCTTCCATTTGTTGAAAAATATATGGCTTCCTTACAGACTTCGTATGCATCCAGTGCATAATAACTTAAATTGTGAATATATTTCTGAATGAATGTTTGTTATTTATTTTTCCGTCACCCTGTTCACTGTTATAAGTTATGTTCCACAAGGATCGCACGCGATTGGAGGCGACAATCTATAATTTATTTTACCTTAATTACTACTTCAATTTTATTCAACAATTTAAAGGAATATATGAGTGCAAACATGGAATACATGTGAATAATGCAGCTGCTCAGTGACAGGTATGGGGGAGGCACTGTGGCCAGGCCTCGGATTTTCGACCCCTGCCCTTTTTGCCTCCGCCTACCTGGTGCTGAAATTCTTCTCAAACTTTAAAAAAAAGTAATAGTGCAGTGGTCAGAACGTCTGTCTAGTAAGCAGCAGGTCTAGGTTCGAAGCTCAGTCGGTCACAAATTTTCATCTGCTGTCGTTGCTGTATTTCAACGCGCTGTGACAGTGCGGACGTCGGTCCTTCGATATTTAAGATGCAATTGTTTTTTGAGGCAATAGAGGTGATTTGCGAACATTAGTCTTGCCATCAAAATAACGGGACTCCAACGGAAGCCAATCCTTAGTCATACCTTCGTGCCGGAGCTAACCCATGCCATATACATGCGAATTAGATTGTAGTTCATATTTAGTCAAATAACGAGTGGTCAGTATACAAGTATGCCGGCCAGGGTGGCCGAGCGGTTCTAGGCGCTACAGTCTGGAACCGCGCGAGAGCTACGGTCTCAGGTTCGACTCCAGTCTCCGACATGGATGTGTCTGATGTCCTTAGGTTAGTTAATGTAATACCCGCACGATGATCCCTGTAGTCATACTGTATCATTAGCAGCCCGCGAATGTAGTACTATGTTCGTTAAATCGGATTACTCAAGCTGAGGCCAAATAAAGACAAGCGACGACGCCACAACACTATCTTTACTTAGGTAGGTAGTCAGCGCTAAATTATGTGCGCCACCATTAACGTTGCCGTAAGCAGTTTGACAGCATAACACCACCACAACTACTGACAACCTGAACCATTATCATCACGCAGTTGTAACTCGCAGTGATTACAAGTTTCTCATGTTTGTCAAGAATAGCGGAAAGCGCCTCTGAAGTTCCGTTTCCATTACGCCTAGGCAGGTGAGAATCCTAAATATCAGTAATAGGTCACCTAGCGAAGAGAAGAGTCCACGTATTGTCTCAAGTTCTTGCAGTTTGATGTTAATGCAGTTCCAGATGGTTTCGCACTAACGGGTTCTTTTGGCTATCTGAATACTCATATTGGAATTATATAAGTGTAATTGCTAGAACGTTCAACTACCTTAATAACACCTCATTCTGGGTTGAATACGACTCGGAAAGAAACGTTAATTTGACGTTTCCATCCATCTCCTGACGTCTTACTGAATGAAGTCTGAAGTGCACGCACAGTTGTGTTGCCCGCCGCGAGGATTCTGTGAGGTGTTGTGGCAGCTGGCGGTCATTGCTGAATACAGACATGTGCTCCAGGGGAACTCGTCTTTGTTGCATTTTTTCCATACCGTAATTAGCACAATAACATAAGGCTTGTTCTGCTGAAGAACTTGATGCCCACAAGTCCTTAAATAAGAATCTCCTAACGTGAGTAATGCATGAAAGGAAACAGACTTTTGGACAAAACAATGGACAGCTCCCTGCTTTTTGCGTTTCCGATAGCGCCTACGATAAGAATCTGGTGTCATATTATGTTTCAGAACCCTAAACTGTTTATTTTTTTACCTCATACTAAAACAAAAGTTATGATATGAGAAGAGGAAATGACTTATATGCTTCTCAGGAACTAGAGTTTTTCGTGTTTATTTTCCCAGTTCATACTAAAACAAGGGCGTTAAAATGAGAAGAGGAAATGAAATATACGCTTCCAAGACATAATATTTCCTTGTGTGCTACTACTGCATACATGAAAGCCTTGCAGTTAATTTTTGTATATTGGATAAATTTTGATATCACCTCACATTCCTTTGTGAGAAGGTTCCTATTTTCTTGGGATTCATATAGAGTGGACATTTCTTCACTGGTTAATATTCTGATGACTAATGACATGATACCCATTGCAATTGCTCCATGGCTCCTGTGAGTAGAGTCTCACGTTGGTTACTATAAGAACACGCAGGCAGTGATATCCGCTCACTGCGGTCAGAGACAAGGTGATTTCTTTCTGTTTATGGCGAAGCGTCTGCTGCAGTGTCCACGCTCAGCCAACATAAACAAATCGCGGCGGCATTGGGCACTGCTGATCGCTGCGAATGTCGCGAGCCGCGACAACAAGAGCGCACTGTCTCTGCTAACGATACTATGGAGTTAATACATCTTACTTAACGTAATATGCTGGACGTGGGTTGGGTGAAAATTCAGTTAGTAACTTCCCATCGCATTAAAATACTTTACAGTCATATTTGATGAATTATTTATTGTTGGTTTTATCTCTAATGGTAATAGTATTGATTCAGATTGCGCATGAAAACGAAAACACACACACACACACACACACACGCACAGTCATTGATTCTAGTGAGGCTGACAACTACTGTGTGTTGAACAACACATGCACCAGTCAGTTCCTCAGTTGGCGTCGAGTGGATGGGATTTTTCAATTACCTTGCATTGCAAGAATTGTAAGGAGGAGCCTGAAAGTAAATGGACTTGTATGCTAAAGAGCTGCCACAAAGCTAAGCCTGACCGATTATCAGATAATTGTCCACATGGGTTTTGTGGACGAGTATACTTTTAGTAGCCGCGGGAGGTTAGCCGAGCGGTCTGAGGCACTCCAGTCATGGGCTGTGTGGCTGATCCCGGCGGAGGTTCGAGTCCTCCCTCAGGCATGAGTTTCTGTGTTTGTCCTTAAGATAAGTTAGGTTAAGTAGTGTGTAAGCTTAGGTACTATGCTCCTTCAGAGCCCCAGTAAAAAATATACACTCATCAATGCACGTGTCCCCACCAACATCGAAAATAAGAAAAACACCGAAAATGTCGAAAAATTCTGGTTAAAAATGGTTCAAATGGCTCTGAGCACTATGCGACTTACCTTCTGAGGTCATCAGTCGCCTAGAACTTAGAACTAATTAAACCTAACTAACCTAAGGACATCACACTCATCCATACCCGAGGCAGGATTCGAACCTGCGACCGTAGCGGTCGCTCGGTTCCAGACTGTAGTGCTTAGAAGTGCATGGGAAAAATTCTGGAACCAAGTCGAAAATACTATGAGCAAAATTCACCAGGATGACGTGAAAATACTAATGGGAAACTTCAACTCTCTATTTGGGCAGAAAAAACCTGTAGAAAAGTCTTTGGTACAAATTCAACACACCGAAACGCTTAGACCAACGGCACACATCTGACTGACATTTGCCAACAATTCAACCACAAATGGACGTCTTCCCAGTTTAGGAAAAAACCAGTTCCCAGGTAACATGCTTAGCTAACAGGTGCAAGCTGCTTTCGTTCGCCATTCGCGACTCGCTGAAAGCCAGATTTTTAATTCTTTTGTAGCACAGCTACAAGCAGGCTGATAAAAACTCAATAAGGGAATCGTAAGACAACGCTCGAGCAAAATTCGTCTTGCTACTTTCAGTAACTCTTAGTGTCAGAGCGAAAACCTTTCGGTACTGCCAAATTCATAATGCCACTTTTGTTTTCTACCGACATATTTTTTGTTGTTGTGAATACATAATTTTACCTATGAAATGTCACATTTTCATAATACTTGCGAATGGTACAGGAAATGAAATAAATACAGATCTTTTCGAAGTCAAAAGTTGGTAATATCCTACTAATTCGTGTTAAAATAGGTTCAATCGTCTCACAGACACTTAATGATTTATTAAGATAGACTGCCGTCGTGATGTTTCTGTAGGAAGCTGAATTTAATTTGTATTAGTACAGTGAATATTTTAATTGCATTTTCCATTAGTTTACTAAACGCAACAGTAATTATCAAAGAAAAATTAATCAGCAGCAGAATTTTCTTTCACGATATCTAAAACGATCTGACAATGCTAAAGTTGTTTACAAATTCTACGCCTGTAGAAACCTACTGGTTCTAACGATGTCATTAAACCAGAGTAGTTTTAAGAGTATTTCCGTCTAGAAATTAATTGCCTTGACGGTTGATCGATCAAGAGCGGGAAAGGTAAAATTTTACAAATATATGACGAGAGGGACAAGTGCTTGAGAGAGGACTTCCCTATCAATACAAGTGCCTGACAGACGACTTTTCTATCAATCTCCTGGATTGTTTTGTTTCTCAAATCAACATAGTGCGTTATCATACAGTAGCACAGGTGATGTAGTTTTGTTGCTCGATTTTCTTACACTGCGAAAGAAAGGTGTCTCAGTTGTGGCAACAAATGCCAGCTGTGTTGCACACACCCTGGGGGCAGAATTCGTAGCCCAAAACACACTTTTGGAATTATCAGATGTAAAATATCATGTTCACGTTACTCTTTCCTCGAGTTTACGTCTTTTGATGGGGCACAGCCTTTATTTCTTCTTAGGAAGTTGACAATAAAGGCAACAAAATACGTCACCAGTAACAGTACTGCATAGGAATGGTCGATGAGTGACCTGATGACGTTCAATAATAGTCACTCCATTGATTTTTGTTGTTTCGAATTATATCATGCAGTACTCCTACACCAGACTTCTGAACTTTGCCTGTTGAATGCAAACATCGCATGATGGTTGAATAGTAATCTATCACATCTATCAGTAGTCGAGACTTCCTTAATGTGGAAAATCATTCATGCCAGAACGATCTTTGTTGAAACACGAATATCTTTTTCTGGCGTATTTTTACCAAAAGCACTCGCTCCAAACACAGTTCAAATCTTTCTAGCTGCCTCCTCTGCATTCACCCCTCTGTTATACCAAAAGTAAACGTTGTGTTGCAGATGTTACACCTTTTTCCACTTGCGACTCAATTTTACAATGCTTAACTGTAGTTCATGATTTTCAAGTATGCAAAATCCAGTGCTTAACTGCAAGATGATAACTAGGACTTCAAATTCGAAAATGACGGTTGATACATACACTGACAACGCGGCGCCGCGTTGTCATGGGCGGCGCCGGATTTCAGGCGGCGGGTGGCGTCTGGCCGGTGGCCGGTAGCCGCTGCAGCGCGAGGAAACGCTCGAACGGAAGCTGTTATGATCGCGGCGCAGCCACGAGCTGTCCTGCGGAATTGTTTCTGGAATACTTGTCGTTGCTGGTGGGTAGAATGTTAAGCGAATTATCTTCGATGCTCAATCAGAATCATAACTTTAGACCGAAATGTGGTAAAAAAAAATAGTTGGACACGAACAGGCGACCATAAGCTTAGAATGCATGACGATTACCATTTTTTCTTTTCTTTTTTTTCTTATTGTTCATTATTGATCGTTGTTTTTGGTCGTTGCGGACGTCGCAGGACATCCTGTTCAAGTTCGGTGGTTGATCCTTCCACTCAGTTTTTTTATTACAGAGGCCAACCGGCTCTCTGACCGAACACGCTGAGCTACCGTGCCGGCTAGCACTGGACCACGGGCTCACACAATCCGAGAACATCTCGGAAGTAGACAACACTTCCTCCTAACGCTTCCGCATCTTACAGTGTTGCCATATTGTGCAGATGGCCGGTCAGTTTTATTGGCTACATTAAGTGAATAGACTCGGACTTAGTCTCTGTGGCAGGCGGCCGGCGGTCAGTTTTTATGTCTAAAACTGTACTCCAATGTGTTTCATTCACGTATCTGTGTGGCGCTAAAGTGTGGTTATGGATAATACATATGCTCAGATTGCGAATGTAACATCATAAGTAAAGAGAGGGAAATGAATTAGGCGTCCTTCGTCTTCCGTAACATCAAATATATTTTAGTTATTCTATCTTAAATGAACTGCGCAGAAAATCATTCACCAGAAGTAAATAACTTGCTAGCAACATCAGATGATATTAACAGCTTTCCGGCGCGGGTTAGCCGTGCTTTCAACGGCGTCATATCGCGGATCGCACGGTGCTTGCGCCGGCGGTGTTTTTATGTCTAAGGCTGTACACTTGAGATATTTCGTTTCCCATGAAATGGTGGCAGACGATGCTGTGGTGTCTTCGAAGCGCGAGCTTCGTCAGTGCAAGATATCTCATCACAGCTGAGCGTACGTTTTCTTCCTGCTGCTAGTCTAATGGACAATGGCAATACTGTAGACTACTTTTTTACAACTATGTGATCATCGATTTATGTTCGTGGGTGGTTTATAATTATGTTAGTAAAATCACTCGATATTTTTATGTCCTTTAAATTACATTTGCTTCATGATTCGTATTGAAGACGTAGGAAACGTATGTTATTTGGTCCAGGAAGCACGTTCCAACATAAATTGATGCTTACACTGACATTTATGTTGCGAATTAGTCGTCTTATCCATCACATGGATAACGAGGATGCTCCGTTTCGCTACAGTTGTTTCATAGCTAACAAGGGAACCTCCCTATAAGTTGGCGCAGTGGATAGGCCTTGAAAAACTGAACACAGATCAATCGAGAAAACAGGAAGAAGTTGTGTGGAACTATGAAAAAAAAGCAAAATATACAAACTGAGTAGTCGATGCGGACTGTGATGTCCTTAGGCTAGCTAGGTTTAAGTAGTTCTAGGTCTAGGGGCTGATGACATAAGCAGTTTGGTCGCATAGTTCTTGAAGCCATTTTTTGACCTTTCGCGTAAATTTTCTTTACATAAACGGCCGTATCTTTAGATTGCGTTGACATAGAAGCTCACTTTTTTACACCACCAAGGGACCGGTTACCGCAAGAAGTGCGATACATTTCCGCTTATTATGTCTACCCGTTCTGGAGGTAAACGGGTTTGAAAGGTTGGGTAGACCGATAGACGGTCAAGAAAGTGAGACTAGTAGGGTACCGTTTTTACCGGTTTAGGTGACGAAATCCTAACAACGAAAACAGCTACGACAGCTACTGAAGATGAGAGCCGCATAAATAACACCTCCTACTCTTTATTCGAAATGTTCTAGTTGTAGTCGATACATCAGCATATTAATCGTAGCTATGCTTTAGATCCTAATCACGTTTACAGGAATGCAAATAGAATCCATTTGCCTATACACGTTGTAATTCACATCCCAGTATTAATGCTACCGTGTTTTAGAAGTGCGAACATTCCCATTGCTAGGTAGCTTAAGAAACACTTAGGCTAATGAACGTTTTCTGGCTGTGGCGAGTCTAGTGGAGAATTCGAAACAGTGTAGAATATGTTTGGCAGCTATGTAGCCGTTTATTTCCTGATGTGGTGCAGAATTATCCCACTAAATTTACCCTCTAATAAGAGTATTTTGTTATTTCGATAAACATCCCGAATGATTATCACATAAGCGGTGACATAAAGGAAGAAAATTCATGTTTTTGAGTCCAGAAAGCTCTATGGAACAGAATCTGTAGATCATTTTACCATTTTCATTGCGAAATTGGTGGCTTATTCATGTCTGGGGTAATAATAGAGGGCTGTTTGCCTGGGTTGTCTGCTAGCGTAGTGAAAGGAAGGTCTGGTTTGTTTTCGGTTCTAATCTCGATGGAGGCAGGTAGAATATCAGTAAAGCAATTTTAAGAAATTCTCGCGGCCCCAATACGTTTTATCGCTACCTTTATTCTGTACTGGCGCCCTGTGCATGTCAATATGACACTTTTGTAGAATTTCATACTTGTTACTGCCTACTTTTTCCACTTCTGTCAATAATGGAATTGACTTAAGTGTGTCACTGAATGATTTTTAACTGAATTTCGTTATGAATCTTCACGCATTGCTAAATTTGCACACTTTCATGGTAGGTCAGCAACGGTAATCCAGTAGGACTGGTCTGAACGTTGACACAGACCGTTTCGCTGCCGAAAGCGGATAATATTTTGCTAATTCGTAACGATCCGGCGTTCTTTGTCTTACTAAAACAGTTATGTTATCTCGATAAGTTGAAATTCATTTTTATTGGTACAGTTCATACCAATTAGCGTTTCTTCCTTCATTCTGTCTTATATTTACGTGTTGTATTTAACACACTAATCAGCATTAATATAGTCTTACAAATTATTGAAAACAGTCTAAAAAAGTTCAGATAGTTTGTCAATTTCACGCCTGTGCATAGTATGTTGGTAGCACTTCGTCGCCTTGCCTGTTATGCTGTGTAGCAGACTTTAAAGCCATGCGGATCAGCATAACGGAAAGGCGAGGGGTCTCGCTCGTTTTGTCCACGACTGTACCCGCCTCATATGACGAAAGGCGAACAGTGGCCCTGTGGCGCAACGGATAACGCGTCTGACTACGGATCAGAAGATTCCAGGTTCGAATCCTGGCAGGGTCGGCATTTTGTTAGTTGCGGGCGCGTAGCTAGGCAGTGCATTCGAATGTTTCCACCTGCGTGGAGTGCAATGTCAATCCTGAGCATCTCGCAGCTGCATCTCGAGACGATCGTGGTAAATATCGCTTCGTGCAAGCGTCAGTCGAGCAAAGTCGAGACAAGTCAAGCTGAGAGATGTTGCACAGTTAAGTAAACGGTACGCGACGCAGACAATGCTTTTCCAAGTGTCCCACGTCACGCAGCAGAGTGGCGCAGTGGAAGCGTGCTGGGCCCATAACCCAGAGGTCCGTGGATCGAAACCACGCTCTGCTAAAATTGTTCTTTTTCTTGGGTGCTTCGAGCTCGATCATTAAGCCTGGGGTGCGCTGACCCAGCGTCAACAGCAAACCCTGTAAGTTCTGAAACGATGACGACGTCGTGTGGAGAATACGAGAAACACTTCCTAAGACGCAGAGTTTCTTACGATTCTGCAGCAACTACATTTCTCGATCACAACGTTAATGTCCTATCGGGCCACACGTGCAACTTTCGCGATATAAAAATCGCACCTCCCCGGCGGGGAATCGAACCCCGGTCTCCCGCGTGACAGGCGGGGATACTAACCACTATACTACCGAGGAATACGCAAACGATACGCACAACGCACGCACACTTATTCTTCTCAAGTAGGTGATTCATCTCAAATCTAGCGTCCCGATGCTTTCAGAGTCAGCTGCTACGAAATAAAAGTATGCCCCAGGTGAGGCTCGAACTCACAACCCCGGCATTGCTCACGGCTACTGCCTTATAAGTACCGTGCGCTAACCAATTGCGCCACTGGGGCTACAGCAGGGTGCTTTCAGTTAGCGGTATTTGCTTTGCCGCCAACCTGTTGTGGCTACAGACCCATCATACGACCGTCACCTGCGGCCATACTGCGACTTTAGCACCTGGCTACGGATGCTTCATACGATTCTTGTTTCATATGCTACACTTACAAGCATATCAACCGCTTGTCATCACCGAAAAATTGCAGAAAAACGCGCGCCTTGCCTTCTGCTACCTGTCCAACAGCGAGGGCAGATGTGTGGCAAGCTCTAAGCTATGCAGGCGCACCGTGGCCGAGCAGCTGGAGGAGAGATGCCTTCCTTGGCAGCTCCCTGCAGAGTGCGGAAGACCAGAGTGGCCGCGCCGCCGTTGTCAGTGGACGACACGCAGTTGCCGAGCCACGGAGAACACGTTGCTCTGCGATGTGTACCCGCCTCATATGACGAAAGGCGAACAGTGGCCCTGTGGCGCAACGGATAACGCGTCTGACTACGGATCAGAAGATTCCAGGTTCGAATCCTGGCAGGGTCGGCATTTTGTTAGTTGCGGGCGCGTAGCTAGGCAGTGCATTCGAATGTTTCCACCTGCGTGGAGTGCAATGTCAATCCTGAGCATCTCGCAGCTGCATCTCGAGACGATCGTGGTAACTATCGCTTCGTGCAAGCGTCAGCGTAGCGTCAGTCGAGCAAAGTCGAGACAAGTCAAGCTGAGAGATGTTGCACAGTTAAGTAAACGGTACGCGACGCAGACAATGCTTTTCCAAGTGTCCCACGTCACACAGCAGAGTGGCGCAGTGGAAGCGTGCTGGGCCCATAACCCAGAGGTCCGTGGATCGAAACCACGCTCTGCTAAAATTGTTCTTTTTCTTGGGTGCTTCGAGCTCGATCATTAAGCCTGGGGTGCGCTGACCCAGCGTCAACAGCAAACCCTGTAAGTTCTGAAACGATGACGACGTCGTGTGGAGAATACGAGAAACACTTCCTAAGACGCAGAGTTTCTTACGATTCTGCAGCAACTACATTTCTCGATCACAACGTTAATGTCCTATCGGGCCACACGTGCAACTTTCGCGATATAAAAATCGCACCTCCCCGGCGGGGAATCGAACCCCGGTCTCCCGCGTGACAGGCGGGGATACTAACCACTATACTACCGAGGAATACGCAAACGATACGCACAACGCACGCACACTTATTCTTCTCAAGTAGGTGATTCATCTCAAATCTAGCGTCCCGATGCTTTCAGAGTCAGCTGCTACGAAATAAAAGTATGCCCCAGGTGAGGCTCGAACTCACAACCCCGGCATTGCTCACGGCTACTGCCTTATAAGTACCGTGCGCTAACCAATTGCGCCACTGGGGCTACAGCAGGGTGCTTTCAGTTAGCGGTATTTGCTTTGCCGCCAACCTGTTGTGGCTACAGACCCATCATACGACCGTCACCTGCGGCCATACTGCGACTTTAGCACCTGGCTACGGATGCTTCATACGATTCTTGTTTCATATGCTACACTTACAAGCATATCAACCGCTTGTCATCACCGAAAAATTGCAGAAAAACGCGCGCCTTGCCTTCTGCTACCTGTCCAACAGCGAGGGCAGATGTGTGGCAAGCTCTAAGCTATGCAGGCGCACCGTGGCCGAGCAGCTGGAGGAGAGATGCCTTCCTTGGCAGCTCCCTGCAGAGTGCGGAAGACCAGAGTGGCCGCGCCGCCGTTGTCAGTGGACGACACGCAGTTGCCGAGCCACGGAGAACACGTTGCTCTGCGATGTGTACCCGCCTCATATGACGAAAGGCGAACAGTGGCCCTGTGGCGCAACGGATAACGCGTCTGACTACGGATCAGAAGATTCCAGGTTCGAATCCTGGCAGGGTCGGCATTTTGTTAGTTGCGGGCGCGTAGCTAGGCAGTGCATTCGAATGTTTCCACCTGCGTGGAGTGCAATGTCAATCCTGAGCATCTCGCAGCTGCATCTCGAGACGATCGTGGTAAATATCGCTTCGTGCAAGCGTCAGCGTAGCGTCAGTCGAGCAAAGTCGAGACAAGTCAAGCTGAGAGATGTTGCACAGTTAAGTAAACGGTACGCGACGCAGACAATGCTTTTCCAAGTGTCCCACGTCACGCAGCAGAGTGGCGCAGTGGAAGCGTGCTGGGCCCATAACCCAGAGGTCCGTGGATCGAAACCACGCTCTGCTAAAATTGTTCTTTTTCTTGGGTGCTTCGAGCTCGATCATTAAGCCTGGGGTGCGCTGACCCAGCGTCAACAGCAAACCCTGTAAGTTCTGAAACGATGACGACGTCGTGTGGAGAATACGAGAAACACTTCCTAAGACGCAGAGTTTCTTACGATTCTGCAGCAACTACATTTCTCGATCACAACGTTAATGTCCTATCGGGCCACACGTGCAACTTTCGCGATATAAAAATCGCACCTCCCCGGCGGGGAATCGAACCCCGGTCTCCCGCGTGACAGGCGGGGATACTAACCACTATACTACCGAGGAATACGCAAACGATACGCACAACGCACGCACACTTATTCTTCTCAAGTAGGTGATTCATCTCAAATCTAGCGTCCCGATGCTTTCAGAGTCAGCTGCTACGAAATAAAAGTATGCCCCAGGTGAGGCTCGAACTCACAACCCCGGCATTGCTCACGGCTACTGCCTTATAAGTACCGTGCGCTAACCAATTGCGCCACTGGGGCTACAGCAGGGTGCTTTCAGTTAGCGGTATTTGCTTTGCCGCCAACCTGTTGTGGCTACAGACCCATCATACGACCGTCACCTGCGGCCATACTGCGACTTTAGCACCTGGCTACGGATGCTTCATACGATTCTTGTTTCATATGCTACACTTACAAGCATATCAACCGCTTGTCATCACCGAAAAATTGCAGAAAAACGCGCGCCTTGCCTTCTGCTACCTGTCCAACAGCGAGGGCAGATGTGTGGCAAGCTCTAAGCTATGCAGGCGCACCGTGGCCGAGCAGCTGGAGGAGAGATGCCTTCCTTGGCAGCTCCCTGCAGAGTGCGGAAGACCAGAGTGGCCGCGCCGCCGTTGTCAGTGGACGACACGCAGTTGCCGAGCCACGGAGAACACGTTGCTCTGCGATGTGTACCCGCCTCATATGACGAAAGGCGAACAGTGGCCCTGTGGCGCAACGGATAACGCGTCTGACTACGGATCAGAAGATTCCAGGTTCGAATCCTGGCAGGGTCGGCATTTTGTTAGTTGCGGGCGCGTAGCTAGGCAGTGCATTCGAATGTTTCCACCTGCGTGGAGTGCAATGTCAATCCTGAGCATCTCGCAGCTGCATCTCGAGACGATCGTGGTAACTATCGCTTCGTGCAAGCGTCAGCGTAGCGTCAGTCGAGCAAAGTCGAGACAAGTCAAGCTGAGAGATGTTGCACAGTTAAGTAAACGGTACGCGACGCAGACAATGCTTTTCCAAGTGTCCCACGTCACGCAGCAGAGTGGCGCAGTGGAAGCGTGCTGGGCCCATAACCCAGAGGTCCGTGGATCGAAACCACGCTCTGCTAAAATTGTTCTTTTTCTTGGGTGCTTCGAGCTCGATCATTAAGCCTGGGGTGCGCTGACCCAGCGTCAACAGCAAACCCTGTAAGTTCTGAAACGATGACGACGTCGTGTGGAGAATACGAGAAACACTTCCTAAGACGCAGAGTTTCTTACGATTCTGCAGCAACTACATTTCTCGATCACAACGTTAATGTCCTATCGGGCCACACGTGCAACTTTCGCGATATAAAAATCGCACCTCCCCGGCGGGGAATCGAACCCCGGTCTCCCGCGTGACAGGCGGGGATACTAACCACTATACTACCGAGGAATACGCAAACGATACGCACAACGCACGCACACTTATTCTTCTCAAGTAGGTGATTCATCTCAAATCTAGCGTCCCGATGCTTTCAGAGTCAGCTGCTACGAAATAAAAGTATGCCCCAGGTGAGGCTCGAACTCACAACCCCGGCATTGCTCACGGCTACTGCCTTATAAGTACCGTGCGCTAACCAATTGCGCCACTGGGGCTACAGCAGGGTGCTTTCAGTTAGCGGTATTTGCTTTGCCGCCAACCTGTTGTGGCTACAGACCCATCATACGACCGTCACCTGCGGCCATACTGCGACTTTAGCACCTGGCTACGGATGCTTCATACGATTCTTGTTTCATATGCTACACTTACAAGCATATCAACCGCTTGTCATCACCGAAAAATTGCAGAAAAACGCGCGCCTTGCCTTCTGCTACCTGTCCAACAGCGAGGGCAGATGTGTGGCAAGCTCTAAGCTATGCAGGCGCACCGTGGCCGAGCAGCTGGAGGAGAGATGCCTTCCTTGGCAGCTCCCTGCAGAGTGCGGAAGACCAGAGTGGCCGCGCCGCCGTTGTCAGTGGACGACACGCAGTTGCCGAGCCACGGAGAACACGTTGCTCTGCGATGTGTACCCGCCTCATATGACGAAAGGCGAACAGTGGCCCTGTGGCGCAACGGATAACGCGTCTGACTACGGATCAGAAGATTCCAGGTTCGAATCCTGGCAGGGTCGGCATTTTGTTAGTTGCGGGCGCGTAGCTAGGCAGTGCATTCGAATGTTTCCACCTGCGTGGAGTGCAATGTCAATCCTGAGCATCTCGCAGCTGCATCTCGAGACGATCGTGGTAACTATCGCTTCGTGCAAGCGTCAGCGTAGCGTCAGTCGAGCAAAGTCGAGACAAGTCAAGCTGAGAGATGTTGCACAGTTAAGTAAACGGTACGCGACGCAGACAATGCTTTTCCAAGTGTCCCACGTCACACAGCAGAGTGGCGCAGTGGAAGCGTGCTGGGCCCATAACCCAGAGGTCCGTGGATCGAAACCACGCTCTGCTAAAATTGTTCTTTTTCTTGGGTGCTTCGAGCTCGATCATTAAGCCTGGGGTGCGCTGACCCAGCGTCAACAGCAAACCCTGTAAGTTCTGAAACGATGACGACGTCGTGTGGAGAATACGAGAAACACTTCCTAAGACGCAGAGTTTCTTACGATTCTGCAGCAACTACATTTCTCGATCACAACGTTAATGTCCTATCGGGCCACACGTGCAACTTTCGCGATATAAAAATCGCACCTCCCCGGCGGGGAATCGAACCCCGGTCTCCCGCGTGACAGGCGGGGATACTAACCACTATACTACCGAGGAATACGCAAACGATACGCACAACGCACGCACACTTATTCTTCTCAAGTAGGTGATTCATCTCAAATCTAGCGTCCCGATGCTTTCAGAGTCAGCTGCTACGAAATAAAAGTATGCCCCAGGTGAGGCTCGAACTCACAACCCCGGCATTGCTCACGGCTACTGCCTTATAAGTACCGTGCGCTAACCAATTGCGCCACTGGGGCTACAGCAGGGTGCTTTCAGTTAGCGGTATTTGCTTTGCCGCCAACCTGTTGTGGCTACAGACCCATCATACGACCGTCACCTGCGGCCATACTGCGACTTTAGCACCTGGCTACGGATGCTTCATACGATTCTTGTTTCATATGCTACACTTACAAGCATATCAACCGCTTGTCATCACCGAAAAATTGCAGAAAAACGCGCGCCTTGCCTTCTGCTACCTGTCCAACAGCGAGGGCAGATGTGTGGCAAGCTCTAAGCTATGCAGGCGCACCGTGGCCGAGCAGCTGGAGGAGAGATGCCTTCCTTGGCAGCTCCCTGCAGAGTGCGGAAGACCAGAGTGGCCGCGCCGCCGTTGTCAGTGGACGACACGCAGTTGCCGAGCCACGGAGAACACGTTGCTCTGCGATGTGTACCCGCCTCATATGACGAAAGGCGAACAGTGGCCCTGTGGCGCAACGGATAACGCGTCTGCCTACGGATCAGAAGATTCCAGGTTCGAATCCTGGCAGGGTCGGCATTTTGTTAGTTGCGGGCGCGTAGCTAGGCAGTGCATTCGAATGTTTCCACCTGCGTGGAGTGCAATGTCAATCCTGAGCATCTCGCAGCTGCATCTCGAGACGATCGTGGTAACTATCGCTTCGTGCAAGCGTCAGCGTAGCGTCAGTCGAGCAAAGTCGAGACAAGTCAAGCTGAGAGATGTTGCACAGTTAAGTAAACGGTACGCGACGCAGACAATGCTTTTCCAAGTGTCCCACGTCACGCAGCAGAGTGGCGCAGTGGAAGCGTGCTGGGCCCATAACCCAGAGGTCCGTGGATCGAAACCACGCTCTGCTAAAATTGTTCTTTTTCTTGGGTGCTTCGAGCTCGATCATTAAGCCTGGGGTGCGCTGACCCAGCGTCAACAGCAAACCCTGTAAGTTCTGAAACGATGACGACGTCGTGTGGAGAATACGAGAAACACTTCCTAAGACGCAGAGTTTCTTACGATTCTGCAGCAACTACATTTCTCGATCACAACGTTAATGTCCTATCGGGCCACACGTGCAACTTTCGCGATATAAAAATCGCACCTCCCCGGCGGGGAATCGAACCCCGGTCTCCCGCGTGACAGGCGGGGATACTAACCACTATACTACCGAGGAATACGCAAACGATACGCACAACGCACGCACACTTATTCTTCTCAAGTAGGTGATTCATCTCAAATCTAGCGTCCCGATGCTTTCAGAGTCAGCTGCTACGAAATAAAAGTATGCCCCAGGTGAGGCTCGAACTCACAACCCCGGCATTGCTCACGGCTACTGCCTTATAAGTACCGTGCGCTAACCAATTGCGCCACTGGGGCTACAGCAGGGTGCTTTCAGTTAGCGGTATTTGCTTTGCCGCCAACCTGTTGTGGCTACAGACCCATCATACGACCGTCACCTGCGGCCATACTGCGACTTTAGCACCTGGCTACGGATGCTTCATACGATTCTTGTTTCATATGCTACACTTACAAGCATATCAACCGCTTGTCATCACCGAAAAATTGCAGAAAAACGCGCGCCTTGCCTTCTGCTACCTGTCCAACAGCGAGGGCAGATGTGTGGCAAGCTCTAAGCTATGCAGGCGCACCGTGGCCGAGCAGCTGGAGGAGAGATGCCTTCCTTGGCAGCTCCCTGCAGAGTGCGGAAGACCAGAGTGGCCGCGCCGCCGTTGTCAGTGGACGACACGCAGTTGCCGAGCCACGGAGAACACGTTGCTCTGCGATGTGTACCCGCCTCATATGACGAAAGGCGAACAGTGGCCCTGTGGCGCAACGGATAACGCGTCTGACTACGGATCAGAAGATTCCAGGTTCGAATCCTGGCAGGGTCGGCATTTTGTTAGTTGCGGGCGCGTAGCTAGGCAGTGCATTCGAATGTTTCCACCTGCGTGGAGTGCAATGTCAATCCTGAGCATCTCGCAGCTGCATCTCGAGACGATCGTGGTAACTATCGCTTCGTGCAAGCGTCAGCGTAGCGTCAGTCGAGCAAAGTCGAGACAAGTCAAGCTGAGAGATGTTGCACAGTTAAGTAAACGGTACGCGACGCAGACAATGCTTTTCCAAGTGTCCCACGTCACGCAGCAGAGTGGCGCAGTGGAAGCGTGCTGGGCCCATAACCCAGAGGTCCGTGGATCGAAACCACGCTCTGCTAAAATTGTTCTTTTTCTTGGGTGCTTCGAGCTCGATCATTAAGCCTGGGGTGCGCTGACCCAGCGTCAACAGCAAACCCTGTAAGTTCTGAAACGATGACGACGTCGTGTGGAGAATACGAGAAACACTTCCTAAGACGCAGAGTTTCTTACGATTCTGCAGCAACTACATTTCTCGATCACAACGTTAATGTCCTATCGGGCCACACGTGCAACTTTCGCGATATAAAAATCGCACCTCCCCGGCGGGGAATCGAACCCCGGTCTCCCGCGTGACAGGCGGGGATACTAACCACTATACTACCGAGGAATACGCAAACGATACGCACAACGCACGCACACTTATTCTTCTCAAGTAGGTGATTCATCTCAAATCTAGCGTCCCGATGCTTTCAGAGTCAGCTGCTACGAAATAAAAGTATGCCCCAGGTGAGGCTCGAACTCACAACCCCGGCATTGCTCACGGCTACTGCCTTATAAGTACCGTGCGCTACCCAATTGCGCCACTGGGGCTACAGCAGGGTGCTTTCAGTTAGCGGTATTTGCTTTGCCGCCAACCTGTTGTGGCTACAGACCCATCATACGACCGTCACCTGCGGCCATACTGCGACTTTAGCACCTGGCTACGGATGCTTCATACGATTCTTGTTTCATATGCTACACTTACAAGCATATCAACCGCTTGTCATCACCGAAAAATTGCAGAAAAACGCGCGCCTTGCCTTCTGCTACCTGTCCAACAGCGAGGGCAGATGTGTGGCAAGCTCTAAGCTATGCAGGCGCACCGTGGCCGAGCAGCTGGAGGAGAGATGCCTTCCTTGGCAGCTCCCTGCAGAGTGCGGAAGACCAGAGTGGCCGCGCCGCCGTTGTCAGTGGACGACACGCAGTTGCCGAGCCACGGAGAACACGTTGCTCTGCGATGTGTACCCGCCTCATATGACGAAAGGCGAACAGTGGCCCTGTGGCGCAACGGATAACGCGTCTGACTACGGATCAGAAGATTCCAGGTTCGAATCCTGGCAGGGTCGGCATTTTGTTAGTTGCGGGCGCGTAGCTAGGCAGTGCATTCGAATGTTTCCACCTGCGTGGAGTGCAATGTCAATCCTGAGCATCTCGCAGCTGCATCTCGAGACGATCGTGGTAACTATCGCTTCGTGCAAGCGTCAGCGTAGCGTCAGTCGAGCAAAGTCGAGACAAGTCAAGCTGAGAGATGTTGCACAGTTAAGTAAACGGTACGCGACGCAGACAATGCTTTTCCAAGTGTCCCACGTCACGCAGCAGAGTGGCGCAGTGGAAGCGTGCTGGGCCCATAACCCAGAGGTCCGTGGATCGAAACCACGCTCTGCTAAAATTGTTCTTTTTCTTGGGTGCTTCGAGCTCGATCATTAAGCCTGGGGTGCGCTGACCCAGCGTCAACAGCAAACCCTGTAAGTTCTGAAACGATGACGACGTCGTGTGGAGAATACGAGAAACACTTCCTAAGACGCAGAGTTTCTTACGATTCTGCAGCAACTACATTTCTCGATCACAACGTTAATGTCCTATCGGGCCACACGTGCAACTTTCGCGATATAAAAATCGCACCTCCCCGGCGGGGAATCGAACCCCGGTCTCCCGCGTGACAGGCGGGGATACTAACCACTATACTACCGAGGAATACGCAAACGATACGCACAACGCACGCACACTTATTCTTCTCAAGTAGGTGATTCATCTCAAATCTAGCGTCCCGATGCTTTCAGAGTCAGCTGCTACGAAATAAAAGTATGCCCCAGGTGAGGCTCGAACTCACAACCCCGGCATTGCTCACGGCTACTGCCTTATAAGTACCGTGCGCTAACCAATTGCGCCACTGGGGCTACAGCAGGGTGCTTTCAGTTAGCGGTATTTGCTTTGCCGCCAACCTGTTGTGGCTACAGACCCATCATACGACCGTCACCTGCGGCCATACTGCGACTTTAGCACCTGGCTACGGATGCTTCATACGATTCTTGTTTCATATGCTACACTTACAAGCATATCAACCGCTTGTCATCACCGAAAAATTGCAGAAAAACGCGCGCCTTGCCTTCTGCTACCTGTCCAACAGCGAGGGCAGATGTGTGGCAAGCTCTAAGCTATGCAGGCGCACCGTGGCCGAGCAGCTGGAGGAGAGATGCCTTCCTTGGCAGCTCCCTGCAGAGTGCGGAAGACCAGAGTGGCCGCGCCGCCGTTGTCAGTGGACGACACGCAGTTGCCGAGCCACGGAGAACACGTTGCTCTGCGATGTGTACCCGCCTCATATGACGAAAGGCGAACAGTGGCCCTGTGGCGCAACGGATAACGCGTCTGACTACGGATCAGAAGATTCCAGGTTCGAATCCTGGCAGGGTCGGCATTTTGTTAGTTGCGGGCGCGTAGCTAGGCAGTGCATTCGAATGTTTCCACCTGCGTGGAGTGCAATGTCAATCCTGAGCATCTCGCAGCTGCATCTCGAGACGATCGTGGTAACTATCGCTTCGTGCAAGCGTCAGCGTAGCGTCAGTCGAGCAAAGTCGAGACAAGTCAAGCTGAGAGATGTTGCACAGTTAAGTAAACGGTACGCGACGCAGACAATGCTTTTCCAAGTGTCCCACGTCACGCAGCAGAGTGGCGCAGTGGAAGCGTGCTGGGCCCATAACCCAGAGGTCCGTGGATCGAAACCACGCTCTGCTAAAATTGTTCTTTTTCTTGGGTGCTTCGAGCTCGATCATTAAGCCTGGGGTGCGCTGACCCAGCGTCAACAGCAAACCCTGTAAGTTCTGAAACGATGACGACGTCGTGTGGAGAATACGAGAAACACTTCCTAAGACGCAGAGTTTCTTACGATTCTGCAGCAACTACATTTCTCGATCACAACGTTAATGTCCTATCGGGCCACACGTGCAACTTTCGCGATATAAAAATCGCACCTCCCCGGCGGGGAATCGAACCCCGGTCTCCCGCGTGACAGGCGGGGATACTAACCACTATACTACCGAGGAATACGCAAACGATACGCACAACGCACGCACACTTATTCTTCTCAAGTAGGTGATTCATCTCAAATCTAGCGTCCCGATGCTTTCAGAGTCAGCTGCTACGAAATAAAAGTATGCCCCAGGTGAGGCTCGAACTCACAACCCCGGCATTGCTCACGGCTACTGCCTTATAAGTACCGTGCGCTACCCAATTGCGCCACTGGGGCTACAGCAGGGTGCTTTCAGTTAGCGGTATTTGCTTTGCCGCCAACCTGTTGTGGCTACAGACCCATCATACGACCGTCACCTGCGGCCATACTGCGACTTTAGCACCTGGCTACGGATGCTTCATACGATTCTTGTTTCATATGCTACACTTACAAGCATATCAACCGCTTGTCATCACCGAAAAATTGCAGAAAAACGCGCGCCTTGCCTTCTGCTACCTGTCCAACAGCGAGGGCAGATGTGTGGCAAGCTCTAAGCTATGCAGGCGCACCGTGGCCGAGCAGCTGGAGGAGAGATGCCTTCCTTGGCAGCTCCCTGCAGAGTGCGGAAGACCAGAGTGGCCGCGCCGCCGTTGTCAGTGGACGACACGCAGTTGCCGAGCCACGGAGAACACGTTGCTCTGCGATGTGTACCCGCCTCATATGACGAAAGGCGAACAGTGGCCCTGTGGCGCAACGGATAACGCGTCTGACTACGGATCAGAAGATTCCAGGTTCGAATCCTGGCAGGGTCGGCATTTTGTTAGTTGCGGGCGCGTAGCTAGGCAGTGCATTCGAATGTTTCCACCTGCGTGGAGTGCAATGTCAATCCTGAGCATCTCGCAGCTGCATCTCGAGACGATCGTGGTAACTATCGCTTCGTGCAAGCGTCAGCGTAGCGTCAGTCGAGCAAAGTCGAGACAAGTCAAGCTGAGAGATGTTGCACAGTTAAGTAAACGGTACGCGACGCAGACAATGCTTTTCCAAGTGTCCCACGTCACGCAGCAGAGTGGCGCAGTGGAAGCGTGCTGGGCCCATAACCCAGAGGTCCGTGGATCGAAACCACGCTCTGCTAAAATTGTTCTTTTTCTTGGGTGCTTCGAGCTCGATCATTAAGCCTGGGGTGCGCTGACCCAGCGTCAACAGCAAACCCTGTAAGTTCTGAAACGATGACGACGTCGTGTGGAGAATACGAGAAACACTTCCTAAGACGCAGAGTTTCTTACGATTCTGCAGCAACTACATTTCTCGATCACAACGTTAATGTCCTATCGGGCCACACGTGCAACTTTCGCGATATAAAAATCGCACCTCCCCGGCGGGGAATCGAACCCCGGTCTCCCGCGTGACAGGCGGGGATACTAACCACTATACTACCGAGGAATACGCAAACGATACGCACAACGCACGCACACTTATTCTTCTCAAGTAGGTGATTCATCTCAAATCTAGCGTCCCGATGCTTTCAGAGTCAGCTGCTACGAAATAAAAGTATGCCCCAGGTGAGGCTCGAACTCACAACCCCGGCATTGCTCACGGCTACTGCCTTATAAGTACCGTGCGCTAACCAATTGCGCCACTGGGGCTACAGCAGGGTGCTTTCAGTTAGCGGTATTTGCTTTGCCGCCAACCTGTTGTGGCTACAGACCCATCATACGACCGTCACCTGCGGCCATACTGCGACTTTAGCACCTGGCTACGGATGCTTCATACGATTCTTGTTTCATATGCTACACTTACAAGCATATCAACCGCTTGTCATCACCGAAAAATTGCAGAAAAACGCGCGCCTTGCCTTCTGCTACCTGTCCAACAGCGAGGGCAGATGTGTGGCAAGCTCTAAGCTATGCAGGCGCACCGTGGCCGAGCAGCTGGAGGAGAGATGCCTTCCTTGGCAGCTCCCTGCAGAGTGCGGAAGACCAGAGTGGCCGCGCCGCCGTTGTCAGTGGACGACACGCAGTTGCCGAGCCACGGAGAACACGTTGCTCTGCGATGTGTACCCGCCTCATATGACGAAAGGCGAACAGTGGCCCTGTGGCGCAACGGATAACGCGTCTGACTACGGATCAGAAGATTCCAGGTTCGAATCCTGGCAGGGTCGGCATTTTGTTAGTTGCGGGCGCGTAGCTAGGCAGTGCATTCGAATGTTTCCACCTGCGTGGAGTGCAATGTCAATCCTGAGCATCTCGCAGCTGCATCTCGAGACGATCGTGGTAACTATCGCTTCGTGCAAGCGTCAGCGTAGCGTCAGTCGAGCAAAGTCGAGACAAGTCAAGCTGAGAGATGTTGCACAGTTAAGTAAACGGTACGCGACGCAGACAATGCTTTTCCAAGTGTCCCACGTCACGCAGCAGAGTGGCGCAGTGGAAGCGTGCTGGGCCCATAACCCAGAGGTCCGTGGATCGAAACCACGCTCTGCTAAAATTGTTCTTTTTCTTGGGTGCTTCGAGCTCGATCATTAAGCCTGGGGTGCGCTGACCCAGCGTCAACAGCAAACCCTGTAAGTTCTGAAACGATGACGACGTCGTGTGGAGAATACGAGAAACACTTCCTAAGACGCAGAGTTTCTTACGATTCTGCAGCAACTACATTTCTCGATCACAACGTTAATGTCCTATCGGGCCACACGTGCAACTTTCGCGATATAAAAATCGCACCTCCCCGGCGGGGAATCGAACCCCGGTCTCCCGCGTGACAGGCGGGGATACTAACCACTATACTACCGAGGAATACGCAAACGATACGCACAACGCACGCACACTTATTCTTCTCAAGTAGGTGATTCATCTCAAATCTAGCGTCCCGATGCTTTCAGAGTCAGCTGCTACGAAATAAAAGTATGCCCCAGGTGAGGCTCGAACTCACAACCCCGGCATTGCTCACGGCTACTGCCTTATAAGTACCGTGCGCTAACCAATTGCGCCACTGGGGCTACAGCAGGGTGCTTTCAGTTAGCGGTATTTGCTTTGCCGCCAACCTGTTGTGGCTACAGACCCATCATACGACCGTCACCTGCGGCCATACTGCGACTTTAGCACCTGGCTACGGATGCTTCATACGATTCTTGTTTCATATGCTACACTTACAAGCATATCAACCGCTTGTCATCACCGAAAAATTGCAGAAAAACGCGCGCCTTGCCTTCTGCTACCTGTCCAACAGCGAGGGCAGATGTGTGGCAAGCTCTAAGCTATGCAGGCGCACCGTGGCCGAGCAGCTGGAGGAGAGATGCCTTCCTTGGCAGCTCCCTGCAGAGTGCGGAAGACCAGAGTGGCCGCGCCGCCGTTGTCAGTGGACGACACGCAGTTGCCGAGCCACGGAGAACACGTTGCTCTGCGATGTGTACCCGCCTCATATGACGAAAGGCGAACAGTGGCCCTGTGGCGCAACGGATAACGCGTCTGACTACGGATCAGAAGATTCCAGGTTCGAATCCTGGCAGGGTCGGCATTTTGTTAGTTGCGGGCGCGTAGCTAGGCAGTGCATTCGAATGTTTCCACCTGCGTGGAGTGCAATGTCAATCCTGAGCATCTCGCAGCTGCATCTCGAGACGATCGTGGTAACTATCGCTTCGTGCAAGCGTCAGCGTAGCGTCAGTCGAGCAAAGTCGAGACAAGTCAAGCTGAGAGATGTTGCACAGTTAAGTAAACGGTACGCGACGCAGACAATGCTTTTCCAAGTGTCCCACGTCACGCAGCAGAGTGGCGCAGTGGAAGCGTGCTGGGCCCATAACCCAGAGGTCCGTGGATCGAAACCACGCTCTGCTAAAATTGTTCTTTTTCTTGGGTGCTTCGAGCTCGATCATTAAGCCTGGGGTGCGCTGACCCAGCGTCAACAGCAAACCCTGTAAGTTCTGAAACGATGACGACGTCGTGTGGAGAATACGAGAAACACTTCCTAAGACGCAGAGTTTCTTACGATTCTGCAGCAACTACATTTCTCGATCACAACGTTAATGTCCTATCGGGCCACACGTGCAACTTTCGCGATATAAAAATCGCACCTCCCCGGCGGGGAATCGAACCCCGGTCTCCCGCGTGACAGGCGGGGATACTAACCACTATACTACCGAGGAATACGCAAACGATACGCACAACGCACGCACACTTATTCTTCTCAAGTAGGTGATTCATCTCAAATCTAGCGTCCCGATGCTTTCAGAGTCAGCTGCTACGAAATAAAAGTATGCCCCAGGTGAGGCTCGAACTCACAACCCCGGCATTGCTCACGGCTACTGCCTTATAAGTACCGTGCGCTAACCAATTGCGCCACTGGGGCTACAGCAGGGTGCTTTCAGTTAGCGGTATTTGCTTTGCCGCCAACCTGTTGTGGCTACAGACCCATCATACGACCGTCACCTGCGGCCATACTGCGACTTTAGCACCTGGCTACGGATGCTTCATACGATTCTTGTTTCATATGCTACACTTACAAGCATATCAACCGCTTGTCATCACCGAAAAATTGCAGAAAAACGCGCGCCTTGCCTTCTGCTACCTGTCCAACAGCGAGGGCAGATGTGTGGCAAGCTCTAAGCTATGCAGGCGCACCGTGGCCGAGCAGCTGGAGGAGAGATGCCTTCCTTGGCAGCTCCCTGCAGAGTGCGGAAGACCAGAGTGGCCGCGCCGCCGTTGTCAGTGGACGACACGCAGTTGCCGAGCCACGGAGAACACGTTGCTCTGCGATGTGTACCCGCCTCATATGACGAAAGGCGAACAGTGGCCCTGTGGCGCAACGGATAACGCGTCTGACTACGGATCAGAAGATTCCAGGTTCGAATCCTGGCAGGGTCGGCATTTTGTTAGTTGCGGGCGCGTAGCTAGGCAGTGCATTCGAATGTTTCCACCTGCGTGGAGTGCAATGTCAATCCTGAGCATCTCGCAGCTGCATCTCGAGACGATCGTGGTAACTATCGCTTCGTGCAAGCGTCAGCGTAGCGTCAGTCGAGCAAAGTCGAGACAAGTCAAGCTGAGAGATGTTGCACAGTTAAGTAAACGGTACGCGACGCAGACAATGCTTTTCCAAGTGTCCCACGTCACGCAGCAGAGTGGCGCAGTGGAAGCGTGCTGGGCCCATAACCCAGAGGTCCGTGGATCGAAACCACGCTCTGCTAAAATTGTTCTTTTTCTTGGGTGCTTCGAGCTCGATCATTAGGCCTGGGGTGCGCTGACCCAGCGTCAACAGCAAACCCTGTAAGTTCTGAAACGATGACGACGTCGTGTGGAGAATACGAGAAACACTTCCTAAGACGCAGAGTTTCTTACGATTCTGCAGCAACTACATTTCTCGATCACAACGTTAATGTCCTATCGGGCCACACGTGCAACTTTCGCGATATAAAAATCGCACCTCCCCGGCGGGGAATCGAACCCCGGTCTCCCGCGTGACAGGCGGGGATACTAACCACTATACTACCGAGGAATACGCAAACGATACGCACAACGCACGCACACTTATTCTTCTCAAGTAGGTGATTCATCTCAAATCTAGCGTCCCGATGCTTTCAGAGTCAGCTGCTACGAAATAAAAGTATGCCCCAGGTGAGGCTCGAACTCACAACCCCGGCATTGCTCACGGCTACTGCCTTATAAGTACCGTGCGCTAACCAATTGCGCCACTGGGGCTACAGCAGGGTGCTTTCAGTTAGCGGTATTTGCTTTGCCGCCAACCTGTTGTGGCTACAGACCCATCATACGACCGTCACCTGCGGCCATACTGCGACTTTAGCACCTGGCTACGGATGCTTCATACGATTCTTGTTTCATATGCTACACTTACAAGCATATCAACCGCTTGTCATCACCGAAAAATTGCAGAAAAACGCGCGCCTTGCCTTCTGCTACCTGTCCAACAGCGAGGGCAGATGTGTGGCAAGCTCTAAGCTATGCAGGCGCACCGTGGCCGAGCAGCTGGAGGAGAGATGCCTTCCTTGGCAGCTCCCTGCAGAGTGCGGAAGACCAGAGTGGCCGCGCCGCCGTTGTCAGTGGACGACACGCAGTTGCCGAGCCACGGAGAACACGTTGCTCTGCGATGTGTACCCGCCTCATATGACGAAAGGCGAACAGTGGCCCTGTGGCGCAACGGATAACGCGTCTGACTACGGATCAGAAGATTCCAGGTTCGAATCCTGGCAGGGTCGGCATTTTGTTAGTTGCGGGCGCGTAGCTAGGCAGTGCATTCGAATGTTTCCACCTGCGTGGAGTGCAATGTCAATCCTGAGCATCTCGCAGCTGCATCTCGAGACGATCGTGGTAAATATCGCTTCGTGCAAGCGTCAGCGTAGCGTCAGTCGAGCAAAGTCGAGACAAGTCAAGCTGAGAGATGTTGCACAGTTAAGTAAACGGTACGCGACACAGACAATGCTTTTCCAAGTGTCCCACGTCACGCAGCAGAGTGGCGCAGTGGAAGCGTGCTGGGCCCATAACCCAGAGGTCCGTGGATCGAAACCACGCTCTGCTAAAATTATTCTTTTTCTTGGGTGCTTCGAGCTCGATCATTAAGCCTGGGGTGCGCTGACCCAGCGTCAACAGCAAACCCTGTAAGTTCTGAAACGATGACGACGTCGTGTGGAGAATACGAGAAACACTTCCTAAGACGCAGAGTTTCTTACGATTCTGCAGCAACTACATTTCTCGATCACAACGTTAATGTCCTATCGGGCCACACGTGCAACTTTCGCGATATAAAAATCGCACCTCCCCGGCGGGGAATCGAACCCCGGTCTCCCGCGTGACAGGCGGGGATACTAACCACTATACTACCGAGGAATACGCAAACGATACGCACAACGCACGCACACTTATTCTTCTCAAGTAGGTGATTCATCTCAAATCTAGCGTCCCGATGCTTTCAGAGTCAGCTGCTACGAAATAAAAGTATGCCCCAGGTGAGGCTCGAACTCACAACCCCGGCATTGCTCACGGCTACTGCCTTATAAGTACCGTGCGCTAACCAATTGCGCCACTGGGGCTACAGCAGGGTGCTTTCAGTTAGCGGTATTTGCTTTGCCGCCAACCTGTTGTGGCTACAGACCCATCATACGACCGTCACCTGCGGCCATACTGCGACTTTAGCACCTGGCTACGGATGCTTCATACGATTCTTGTTTCATATGCTACACTTACAAGCATATCAACCGCTTGTCATCACCGAAAAATTGCAGAAAAACGCGCGCCTTGCCTTCTGCTACCTGTCCAACAGCGAGGGCAGATGTGTGGCAAGCTCTAAGCTATGCAGGCGCACCGTGGCCGAGCAGCTGGAGGAGAGATGCCTTCCTTGGCAGCTCCCTGCAGAGTGCGGAAGACCAGAGTGGCCGCGCCGCCGTTGTCAGTGGACGACACGCAGTTGCCGAGCCACGGAGAACACGTTGCTCTGCGATGTGTACCCGCCTCATATGACGAAAGGCGAACAGTGGCCCTGTGGCGCAACGGATAACGCGTCTGACTACGGATCAGAAGATTCCAGGTTCGAATCCTGGCAGGGTCGGCATTTTGTTAGTTGCGGGCGCGTAGCTAGGCAGTGCATTCGAATGTTTCCACCTGCGTGGAGTGCAATGTCAATCCTGAGCATCTCGCAGCTGCATCTCGAGACGATCGTGGTAACTATCGCTTCGTGCAAGCGTCAGCGTAGCGTCAGTCGAGCAAAGTCGAGACAAGTCAAGCTGAGAGATGTTGCACAGTTAAGTAAACGGTACGCGACGCAGACAATGCTTTTCCAAGTGTCCCACGTCACGCAGCAGAGTGGCGCAGTGGAAGCGTGCTGGGCCCATAACCCAGAGGTCCGTGGATCGAAACCACGCTCTGCTAAAATTGTTCTTTTTCTTGGGTGCTTCGAGCTCGATCATTAAGCCTGGGGTGCGCTGACCCAGCGTCAACAGCAAACCCTGTAAGTTCTGAAACGATGACGACGTCGTGTGGAGAATACGAGAAACACTTCCTAAGACGCAGAGTTTCTTACGATTCTGCAGCAACTACATTTCTCGATCACAACGTTAATGTCCTATCGGGCCACACGTGCAACTTTCGCGATATAAAAATCGCACCTCCCCGGCGGGGAATCGAACCCCGGTCTCCCGCGTGACAGGCGGGGATACTAACCACTATACTACCGAGGAATACGCAAACGATACGCACAACGCACGCACACTTATTCTTCTCAAGTAGGTGATTCATCTCAAATCTAGCGTCCCGATGCTTTCAGAGTCAGCTGCTACGAAATAAAAGTATGCCCCAGGTGAGGCTCGAACTCACAACCCCGGCATTGCTCACGGCTACTGCCTTATAAGTACCGTGCGCTAACCAATTGCGCCACTGGGGCTACAGCAGGGTGCTTTCAGTTAGCGGTATTTGCTTTGCCGCCAACCTGTTGTGGCTACAGACCCATCATACGACCGTCACCTGCGGCCATACTGCGACTTTAGCACCTGGCTACGGATGCTTCATACGATTCTTGTTTCATATGCTACACTTACAAGCATATCAACCGCTTGTCATCACCGAAAAATTGCAGAAAAACGCGCGCCTTGCCTTCTGCTACCTGTCCAACAGCGAGGGCAGATGTGTGGCAAGCTCTAAGCTATGCAGGCGCACCGTGGCCGAGCAGCTGGAGGAGAGATGCCTTCCTTGGCAGCTCCCTGCAGAGTGCGGAAGACCAGAGTGGCCGCGCCGCCGTTGTCAGTGGACGACACGCAGTTGCCGAGCCACGGAGAACACGTTGCTCTGCGATGTGTACCCGCCTCATATGACGAAAGGCGAACAGTGGCCCTGTGGCGCAACGGATAACGCGTCTGACTACGGATCAGAAGATTCCAGGTTCGAATCCTGGCAGGGTCGGCATTTTGTTAGTTGCGGGCGCGTAGCTAGGCAGTGCATTCGAATGTTTCCACCTGCGTGGAGTGCAATGTCAATCCTGAGCATCTCGCAGCTGCATCTCGAGACGATCGTGGTAACTATCGCTTCGTGCAAGCGTCAGCGTAGCGTCAGTCGAGCAAAGTCGAGACAAGTCAAGCTGAGAGATGTTGCACAGTTAAGTAAACGGTACGCGACGCAGACAATGCTTTTCCAAGTGTCCCACGTCACGCAGCAGAGTGGCGCAGTGGAAGCGTGCTGGGCCCATAACCCAGAGGTCCGTGGATCGAAACCACGCTCTGCTAAAATTGTTCTTTTTCTTGGGTGCTTCGAGCTCGATCATTAAGCCTGGGGTGCGCTGACCCAGCGTCAACAGCAAACCCTGTAAGTTCTGAAACGATGACGACGTCGTGTGGAGAATACGAGAAACACTTCCTAAGACGCAGAGTTTCTTACGATTCTGCAGCAACTACATTTCTCGATCACAACGTTAATGTCCTATCGGGCCACACGTGCAACTTTCGCGATATAAAAATCGCACCTCCCCGGCGGGGAATCGAACCCCGGTCTCCCGCGTGACAGGCGGGGATACTAACCACTATACTACCGAGGAATACGCAAACGATACGCACAACGCACGCACACTTATTCTTCTCAAGTAGGTGATTCATCTCAAATCTAGCGTCCCGATGCTTTCAGAGTCAGCTGCTACGAAATAAAAGTATGCCCCAGGTGAGGCTCGAACTCACAACCCCGGCATTGCTCACGGCTACTGCCTTATAAGTACCGTGCGCTAACCAATTGCGCCACTGGGGCTACAGCAGGGTGCTTTCAGTTAGCGGTATTTGCTTTGCCGCCAACCTGTTGTGGCTACAGACCCATCATACGACCGTCACCTGCGGCCATACTGCGACTTTAGCACCTGGCTACGGATGCTTCATACGATTCTTGTTTCATATGCTACACTTACAAGCATATCAACCGCTTGTCATCACCGAAAAATTGCAGAAAAACGCGCGCCTTGCCTTCTGCTACCTGTCCAACAGCGAGGGCAGATGTGTGGCAAGCTCTAAGCTATGCAGGCGCACCGTGGCCGAGCAGCTGGAGGAGAGATGCCTTCCTTGGCAGCTCCCTGCAGAGTGCGGAAGACCAGAGTGGCCGCGCCCCCGTTGTCAGTGGACGACACGCAGTTGCCGAGCCACGGAGAACACGTTGCTCTGCGATGTGTACCCGCCTCATATGACGAAAGGCGAACAGTGGCCCTGTGGCGCAACGGATAACGCGTCTGACTACGGATCAGAAGATTCCAGGTTCGAATCCTGGCAGGGTCGGCATTTTGTTAGTTGCGGGCGCGTAGCTAGGCAGTGCATTCGAATGTTTCCACCTGCGTGGAGTGCAATGTCAATCCTGAGCATCTCGCAGCTGCATCTCGAGACGATCGTGGTAACTATCGCTTCGTGCAAGCGTCAGCGTAGCGTCAGTCGAGCAAAGTCGAGACAAGTCAAGCTGAGAGATGTTGCACAGTTAAGTAAACGGTACGCGACGCAGACAATGCTTTTCCAAGTGTCCCACGTCACGCAGCAGAGTGGCGCAGTGGAAGCGTGCTGGGCCCATAACCCAGAGGTCCGTGGATCGAAACCACGCTCTGCTAAAATTGTTCTTTTTCTTGGGTGCTTCGAGCTCGATCATTAAGCCTGGGGTGCGCTGACCCAGCGTCAACAGCAAACCCTGTAAGTTCTGAAACGATGACGACGTCGTGTGGAGAATACGAGAAACACTTCCTAAGACGCAGAGTTTCTTACGATTCTGCAGCAACTACATTTCTCGATCACAACGTTAATGTCCTATCGGGCCACACGTGCAACTTTCGCGATATAAAAATCGCACCTCCCCGGCGGGGAATCGAACCCCGGTCTCCCGCGTGACAGGCGGGGATACTAACCACTATACTACCGAGGAATACGCAAACGATACGCACAACGCACGCACACTTATTCTTCTCAAGTAGGTGATTCATCTCAAATCTAGCGTCCCGATGCTTTCAGAGTCAGCTGCTACGAAATAAAAGTATGCCCCAGGTGAGGCTCGAACTCACAACCCCGGCATTGCTCACGGCTACTGCCTTATAAGTACCGTGCGCTAACCAATTGCGCCACTGGGGCTACAGCAGGGTGCTTTCAGTTAGCGGTATTTGCTTTGCCGCCAACCCGTTGTGGCTACAGACCCATCATACGACCGTCACCTGCGGCCATACTGCGACTTTAGCACCTGGCTACGGATGCTTCATACGATTCTTGTTTCATATGCTACACTTACAAGCATATCAACCGCTTGTCATCACCGAAAAATTGCAGAAAAACGCGCGCCTTGCCTTCTGCTACCTGTCCAACAGCGAGGGCAGATGTGTGGCAAGCTCTAAGCTATGCAGGCGCACCGTGGCCGAGCAGCTGGAGGAGAGATGCCTTCCTTGGCAGCTCCCTGCAGAGTGCGGAAGACCAGAGTGGCCGCGCCGCCGTTGTCAGTGGACGACACGCAGTTGCCGAGCCACGGAGAACACGTTGCTCTGCGATGTGTACCCGCCTCATATGACGAAAGGCGAACAGTGGCCCTGTGGCGCAACGGATAACGCGTCTGACTACGGATCAGAAGATTCCAGGTTCGAATCCTGGCAGGGTCGGCATTTTGTTAGTTGCGGGCGCGTAGCTAGGCAGTGCATTCGAATGTTTCCACCTGCGTGGAGTGCAATGTCAATCCTGAGCATCTCGCAGCTGCATCTCGAGACGATCGTGGTAACTATCGCTTCGTGCAAGCGTCAGCGTAGCGTCAGTCGAGCAAAGTCGAGACAAGTCAAGCTGAGAGATGTTGCACAGTTAAGTAAACGGTACGCGACGCAGACAATGCTTTTCCAAGTGTCCCACGTCACGCAGCAGAGTGGCGCAGTGGAAGCGTGCTGGGCCCATAACCCAGAGGTCCGTGGATCGAAACCACGCTCTGCTAAAATTGTTCTTTTTCTTGGGTGCTTCGAGCTCGATCATTAAGCCTGGGGTGCGCTGACCCAGCGTCAACAGCAAACCCTGTAAGTTCTGAAACGATGACGACGTCGTGTGGAGAATACGAGAAACACTTCCTAAGACGCAGAGTTTCTTACGATTCTGCAGCAACTACATTTCTCGATCACAACGTTAATGTCCTATCGGGCCACACGTGCAACTTTCGCGATATAAAAATCGCACCTCCCCGGCGGGGAATCGAACCCCGGTCTCCCGCGTGACAGGCGGGGATACTAACCACTATACTACCGAGGAATACGCAAACGATACGCACAACGCACGCACACTTATTCTTCTCAAGTAGGTGATTCATCTCAAATCTAGCGTCCCGATGCTTTCAGAGTCAGCTGCTACGAAATAAAAGTATGCCCCAGGTGAGGCTCGAACTCACAACCCCGGCATTGCTCACGGCTACTGCCTTATAAGTACCGTGCGCTAACCAATTGCGCCACTGGGGCTACAGCAGGGTGCTTTCAGTTAGCGGTATTTGCTTTGCCGCCAACCTGTTGTGGCTACAGACCCATCATACGACCGTCACCTGCGGCCATACTGCGACTTTAGCACCTGGCTACGGATGCTTCATACGATTCTTGTTTCATATGCTACACTTACAAGCATATCAACCGCTTGTCATCACCGAAAAATTGCAGAAAAACGCGCGCCTTGCCTTCTGCTACCTGTCCAACAGCGAGGGCAGATGTGTGGCAAGCTCTAAGCTATGCAGGCGCACCGTGGCCGAGCAGCTGGAGGAGAGATGCCTTCCTTGGCAGCTCCCTGCAGAGTGCGGAAGACCAGAGTGGCCGCGCCGCCGTTGTCAGTGGACGACACGCAGTTGCCGAGCCACGGAGAACACGTTGCTCTGCGATGTGTACCCGCCTCATATGACGAAAGGCGAACAGTGGCCCTGTGGCGCAACGGATAACGCGTCTGACTACGGATCAGAAGATTCCAGGTTCGAATCCTGGCAGGGTCGGCATTTTGTTAGTTGCGGGCGCGTAGCTAGGCAGTGCATTCGAATGTTTCCACCTGCGTGGAGTGCAATGTCAATCCTGAGCATCTCGCAGCTGCATCTCGAGACGATCGTGGTAACTATCGCTTCGTGCAAGCGTCAGCGTAGCGTCAGTCGAGCAAAGTCGAGACAAGTCAAGCTGAGAGATGTTGCACAGTTAAGTAAACGGTACGCGACGCAGACAATGCTTTTCCAAGTGTCCCACGTCACGCAGCAGAGTGGCGCAGTGGAAGCGTGCTGGGCCCATAACCCAGAGGTCCGTGGATCGAAACCACGCTCTGCTAAAATTGTTCTTTTTCTTGGGTGCTTCGAGCTCGATCATTAAGCCTGGGGTGCGCTGACCCAGCGTCAACAGCAAACCCTGTAAGTTCTGAAACGATGACGACGTCGTGTGGAGAATACGAGAAACACTTCCTAAGACGCAGAGTTTCTTACGATTCTGCAGCAACTACATTTCTCGATCACAACGTTAATGTCCTATCGGGCCACACGTGCAACTTTCGCGATATAAAAATCGCACCTCCCCGGCGGGGAATCGAACCCCGGTCTCCCGCGTGACAGGCGGGGATACTAACCACTATACTACCGAGGAATACGCAAACGATACGCACAACGCACGCACACTTATTCTTCTCAAGTAGGTGATTCATCTCAAATCTAGCGTCCCGATGCTTTCAGAGTCAGCTGCTACGAAATAAAAGTATGCCCCAGGTGAGGCTCGAACTCACAACCCCGGCATTGCTCACGGCTACTGCCTTATAAGTACCGTGCGCTAACCAATTGCGCCACTGGGGCTACAGCAGGGTGCTTTCAGTTAGCGGTATTTGCTTTGCCGCCAACCTGTTGTGGCTACAGACCCATCATACGACCGTCACCTGCGGCCATACTGCGACTTTAGCACCTGGCTACGGATGCTTCATACGATTCTTGTTTCATATGCTACACTTACAAGCATATCAACCGCTTGTCATCACCGAAAAATTGCAGAAAAACGCGCGCCTTGCCTTCTGCTACCTGTCCAACAGCGAGGGCAGATGTGTGGCAAGCTCTAAGCTATGCAGGCGCACCGTGGCCGAGCAGCTGGAGGAGAGATGCCTTCCTTGGCAGCTCCCTGCAGAGTGCGGAAGACCAGAGTGGCCGCGCCGCCGTTGTCAGTGGACGACACGCAGTTGCCGAGCCACGGAGAACACGTTGCTCTGCGATGTGTACCCGCCTCATATGACGAAAGGCGAACAGTGGCCCTGTGGCGCAACGGATAACGCGTCTGACTACGGATCAGAAGATTCCAGGTTCGAATCCTGGCAGGGTCGGCATTTTGTTAGTTGCGGGCGCGTAGCTAGGCAGTGCATTCGAATGTTTCCACCTGCGTGGAGTGCAATGTCAATCCTGAGCATCTCGCAGCTGCATCTCGAGACGATCGTGGTAACTATCGCTTCGTGCAAGCGTCAGCGTAGCGTCAGTCGAGCAAAGTCGAGACAAGTCAAGCTGAGAGATGTTGCACAGTTAAGTAAACGGTACGCGACGCAGACAATGCTTTTCCAAGTGTCCCACGTCACGCAGCAGAGTGGCGCAGTGGAAGCGTGCTGGGCCCATAACCCAGAGGTCCGTGGATCGAAACCACGCTCTGCTAAAATTGTTCTTTTTCTTGGGTGCTTCGAGCTCGATCATTAAGCCTGGGGTGCGCTGACCCAGCGTCAACAGCAAACCCTGTAAGTTCTGAAACGATGACGACGTCGTGTGGAGAATACGAGAAACACTTCCTAAGACGCAGAGTTTCTTACGATTCTGCAGCAACTACATTTCTCGATCACAACGTTAATGTCCTATCGGGCCACACGTGCAACTTTCGCGATATAAAAATCGCACCTCCCCGGCGGGGAATCGAACCCCGGTCTCCCGCGTGACAGGCGGGGATACTAACCACTATACTACCGAGGAATACGCAAACGATACGCACAACGCACGCACACTTATTCTTCTCAAGTAGGTGATTCATCTCAAATCTAGCGTCCCGATGCTTTCAGAGTCAGCTGCTACGAAATAAAAGTATGCCCCAGGTGAGGCTCGAACTCACAACCCCGGCATTGCTCACGGCTACTGCCTTATAAGTACCGTGCGCTAACCAATTGCGCCACTGGGGCTACAGCAGGGTGCTTTCAGTTAGCGGTATTTGCTTTGCCGCCAACCTGTTGTGGCTACAGACCCATCATACGACCGTCACCTGCGGCCATACTGCGACTTTAGCACCTGGCTACGGATGCTTCATACGATTCTTGTTTCATATGCTACACTTACAAGCATATCAACCGCTTGTCATCACCGAAAAATTGCAGAAAAACGCGCGCCTTGCCTTCTGCTACCTGTCCAACAGCGAGGGCAGATGTGTGGCAAGCTCTAAGCTATGCAGGCGCACCGTGGCCGAGCAGCTGGAGGAGAGATGCCTTCCTTGGCAGCTCCCTGCAGAGTGCGGAAGACCAGAGTGGCCGCGCCGCCGTTGTCAGTGGACGACACGCAGTTGCCGAGCCACGGAGAACACGTTGCTCTGCGATGTGTACCCGCCTCATATGACGAAAGGCGAACAGTGGCCCTGTGGCGCAACGGATAACGCGTCTGACTACGGATCAGAAGATTCCAGGTTCGAATCCTGGCAGGGTCGGCATTTTGTTAGTTGCGGGCGCGTAGCTAGGCAGTGCATTCGAATGTTTCCACCTGCGTGGAGTGCAATGTCAATCCTGAGCATCTCGCAGCTGCATCTCGAGACGATCGTGGTAACTATCGCTTCGTGCAAGCGTCAGCGTAGCGTCAGTCGAGCAAAGTCGAGACAAGTCAAGCTGAGAGATGTTGCACAGTTAAGTAAACGGTACGCGACGCAGACAATGCTTTTCCAAGTGTCCCACGTCACGCAGCAGAGTGGCGCAGTGGAAGCGTGCTGGGCCCATAACCCAGAGGTCCGTGGATCGAAACCACGCTCTGCTAAAATTGTTCTTTTTCTTGGGTGCTTCGAGCTCGATCATTAAGCCTGGGGTGCGCTGACCCAGCGTCAACAGCAAACCCTGTAAGTTCTGAAACGATGACGACGTCGTGTGGAGAATACGAGAAACACTTCCTAAGACGCAGAGTTTCTTACGATTCTGCAGCAACTACATTTCTCGATCACAACGTTAATGTCCTATCGGGCCACACGTGCAACTTTCGCGATATAAAAATCGCACCTCCCCGGCGGGGAATCGAACCCCGGTCTCCCGCGTGACAGGCGGGGATACTAACCACTATACTACCGAGGAATACGCAAACGATACGCACAACGCACGCACACTTATTCTTCTCAAGTAGGTGATTCATCTCAAATCTAGCGTCCCGATGCTTTCAGAGTCAGCTGCTACGAAATAAAAGTATGCCCCAGGTGAGGCTCGAACTCACAACCCCGGCATTGCTCACGGCTACTGCCTTATAAGTACCGTGCGCTAACCAATTGCGCCACTGGGGCTACAGCAGGGTGCTTTCAGTTAGCGGTATTTGCTTTGCCGCCAACCCGTTGTGGCTACAGACCCATCATACGACCGTCACCTGCGGCCATACTGCGACTTTAGCACCTGGCTACGGATGCTTCATACGATTCTTGTTTCATATGCTACACTTACAAGCATATCAACCGCTTGTCATCACCGAAAAATTGCAGAAAAACGCGCGCCTTGCCTTCTGCTACCTGTCCAACAGCGAGGGCAGATGTGTGGCAAGCTCTAAGCTATGCAGGCGCACCGTGGCCGAGCAGCTGGAGGAGAGATGCCTTCCTTGGCAGCTCCCTGCAGAGTGCGGAAGACCAGAGTGGCCGCGCCGCCGTTGTCAGTGGACGACACGCAGTTGCCGAGCCACGGAGAACACGTTGCTCTGCGATGTGTACCCGCCTCATATGACGAAAGGCGAACAGTGGCCCTGTGGCGCAACGGATAACGCGTCTGACTACGGATCAGAAGATTCCAGGTTCGAATCCTGGCAGGGTCGGCATTTTGTTAGTTGCGGGCGCGTAGCTAGGCAGTGCATTCGAATGTTTCCACCTGCGTGGAGTGCAATGTCAATCCTGAGCATCTCGCAGCTGCATCTCGAGACGATCGTGGTAACTATCGCTTCGTGCAAGCGTCAGCGTAGCGTCAGTCGAGCAAAGTCGAGACAAGTCAAGCTGAGAGATGTTGCACAGTTAAGTAAACGGTACGCGACGCAGACAATGCTTTTCCAAGTGTCCCACGTCACGCAGCAGAGTGGCGCAGTGGAAGCGTGCTGGGCCCATAACCCAGAGGTCCGTGGATCGAAACCACGCTCTGCTAAAATTGTTCTTTTTCTTGGGTGCTTCGAGCTCGATCATTAAGCCTGGGGTGCGCTGACCCAGCGTCAACAGCAAACCCTGTAAGTTCTGAAACGATGACGACGTCGTGTGGAGAATACGAGAAACACTTCCTAAGACGCAGAGTTTCTTACGATTCTGCAGCAACTACATTTCTCGATCACAACGTTAATGTCCTATCGGGCCACACGTGCAACTTTCGCGATATAAAAATCGCACCTCCCCGGCGGGGAATCGAACCCCGGTCTCCCGCGTGACAGGCGGGGATACTAACCACTATACTACCGAGGAATACGCAAACGATACGCACAACGCACGCACACTTATTCTTCTCAAGTAGGTGATTCATCTCAAATCTAGCGTCCCGATGCTTTCAGAGTCAGCTGCTACGAAATAAAAGTATGCCCCAGGTGAGGCTCGAACTCACAACCCCGGCATTGCTCACGGCTACTGCCTTATAAGTACCGTGCGCTAACCAATTGCGCCACTGGGGCTACAGCAGGGTGCTTTCAGTTAGCGGTATTTGCTTTGCCGCCAACCTGTTGTGGCTACAGACCCATCATACGACCGTCACCTGCGGCCATACTGCGACTTTAGCACCTGGCTACGGATGCTTCATACGATTCTTGTTTCATATGCTACACTTACAAGCATATCAACCGCTTGTCATCACCGAAAAATTGCAGAAAAACGCGCGCCTTGCCTTCTGCTACCTGTCCAACAGCGAGGGCAGATGTGTGGCAAGCTCTAAGCTATGCAGGCGCACCGTGGCCGAGCAGCTGGAGGAGAGATGCCTTCCTTGGCAGCTCCCTGCAGAGTGCGGAAGACCAGAGTGGCCGCGCCGCCGTTGTCAGTGGACGACACGCAGTTGCCGAGCCACGGAGAACACGTTGCTCTGCGATGTGTACCCGCCTCATATGACGAAAGGCGAACAGTGGCCCTGTGGCGCAACGGATAACGCGTCTGACTACGGATCAGAAGATTCCAGGTTCGAATCCTGGCAGGGTCGGCATTTTGTTAGTTGCGGGCGCGTAGCTAGGCAGTGCATTCGAATGTTTCCACCTGCGTGGAGTGCAATGTCAATCCTGAGCATCTCGCAGCTGCATCTCGAGACGATCGTGGTAACTATCGCTTCGTGCAAGCGTCAGCGTAGCGTCAGTCGAGCAAAGTCGAGACAAGTCAAGCTGAGAGATGTTGCACAGTTAAGTAAACGGTACGCGACGCAGACAATGCTTTTCCAAGTGTCCCACGTCACGCAGCAGAGTGGCGCAGTGGAAGCGTGCTGGGCCCATAACCCAGAGGTCCGTGGATCGAAACCACGCTCTGCTAAAATTGTTCTTTTTCTTGGGTGCTTCGAGCTCGATCATTAAGCCTGGGGTGCGCTGACCCAGCGTCAACAGCAAACCCTGTAAGTTCTGAAACGATGACGACGTCGTGTGGAGAATACGAGAAACACTTCCTAAGACGCAGAGTTTCTTACGATTCTGCAGCAACTACATTTCTCGATCACAACGTTAATGTCCTATCGGGCCACACGTGCAACTTTCGCGATATAAAAATCGCACCTCCCCGGCGGGGAATCGAACCCCGGTCTCCCGCGTGACAGGCGAGGATACTAACCACTATACTACCGAGGAATACGCAAACGATACGCACAACGCACGCACACTTATTCTTCTCAAGTAGGTGATTCATCTCAAATCTAGCGTCCCGATGCTTTCAGAGTCAGCTGCTACGAAATAAAAGTATGCCCCAGGTGAGGCTCGAACTCACAACCCCGGCATTGCTCACGGCTACTGCCTTATAAGTACCGTGCGCTAACCAATTGCGCCACTGGGGCTACAGCAGGGTGCTTTCAGTTAGCGGTATTTGCTTTGCCGCCAACCTGTTGTGGCTACAGACCCATCATACGACCGTCACCTGCGGCCATACTGCGACTTTAGCACCTGGCTACGGATGCTTCATACGATTCTTGTTTCATATGCTACACTTACAAGCATATCAACCGCTTGTCATCACCGAAAAATTGCAGAAAAACGCGCGCCTTGCCTTCTGCTACCTGTCCAACAGCGAGGGCAGATGTGTGGCAAGCTCTAAGCTATGCAGGCGCACCGTGGCCGAGCAGCTGGAGGAGAGATGCCTTCCTTGGCAGCTCCCTGCAGAGTGCGGAAGACCAGAGTGGCCGCGCCGCCGTTGTCAGTGGACGACACGCAGTTGCCGAGCCACGGAGAACACGTTGCTCTGCGATGTGTACCCGCCTCATATGACGAAAGGCGAACAGTGGCCCTGTGGCGCAACGGATAACGCGTCTGACTACGGATCAGAAGATTCCAGGTTCGAATCCTGGCAGGGTCGGCATTTTGTTAGTTGCGGGCGCGTAGCTAGGCAGTGCATTCGAATGTTTCCACCTGCGTGGAGTGCAATGTCAATCCTGAGCATCTCGCAGCTGCATCTCGAGACGATCGTGGTAACTATCGCTTCGTGCAAGCGTCAGCGTAGCGTCAGTCGAGCAAAGTCGAGACAAGTCAAGCTGAGAGATGTTGCACAGTTAAGTAAACGGTACGCGACGCAGACAATGCTTTTCCAAGTGTCCCACGTCACGCAGCAGAGTGGCGCAGTGGAAGCGTGCTGGGCCCATAACCCAGAGGTCCGTGGATCGAAACCACGCTCTGCTAAAATTGTTCTTTTTCTTGGGTGCTTCGAGCTCGATCATTAAGCCTGGGGTGCGCTGACCCAGCGTCAACAGCAAACCCTGTAAGTTCTGAAACGATGACGACGTCGTGTGGAGAATACGAGAAACACTTCCTAAGACGCAGAGTTTCTTACGATTCTGCAGCAACTACATTTCTCGATCACAACGTTAATGTCCTATCGGGCCACACGTGCAACTTTCGCGATATAAAAATCGCACCTCCCCGGCGGGGAATCGAACCCCGGTCTCCCGCGTGACAGGCGGGGATACTAACCACTATACTACCGAGGAATACGCAAACGATACGCACAACGCACGCACACTTATTCTTCTCAAGTAGGTGATTCATCTCAAATCTAGCGTCCCGATGCTTTCAGAGTCAGCTGCTACGAAATAAAAGTATGCCCCAGGTGAGGCTCGAACTCACAACCCCGGCATTGCTCACGGCTACTGCCTTATAAGTACCGTGCGCTAACCAATTGCGCCACTGGGGCTACAGCAGGGTGCTTTCAGTTAGCGGTATTTGCTTTGCCGCCAACCTGTTGTGGCTACAGACCCATCATACGACCGTCACCTGCGGCCATACTGCGACTTTAGCACCTGGCTACGGATGCTTCATACGATTCTTGTTTCATATGCTACACTTACAAGCATATCAACCGCTTGTCATCACCGAAAAATTGCAGAAAAACGCGCGCCTTGCCTTCTGCTACCTGTCCAACAGCGAGGGCAGATGTGTGGCAAGCTCTAAGCTATGCAGGCGCACCGTGGCCGAGCAGCTGGAGGAGAGATGCCTTCCTTGGCAGCTCCCTGCAGAGTGCGGAAGACCAGAGTGGCCGCGCCGCCGTTGTCAGTGGACGACACGCAGTTGCCGAGCCACGGAGAACACGTTGCTCTGCGATGTGTACCCGCCTCATATGACGAAAGGCGAACAGTGGCCCTGTGGCGCAACGGATAACGCGTCTGACTACGGATCAGAAGATTCCAGGTTCGAATCCTGGCAGGGTCGGCATTTTGTTAGTTGCGGGCGCGTAGCTAGGCAGTGCATTCGAATGTTTCCACCTGCGTGGAGTGCAATGTCAATCCTGAGCATCTCGCAGCTGCATCTCGAGACGATCGTGGTAAATATCGCTTCGTGCAAGCGTCAGCGTAGCGTCAGTCGAGCAAAGTCGAGACAAGTCAAGCTGAGAGATGTTGCACAGTTAAGTAAACGGTACGCGACGCAGACAATGCTTTTCCAAGTGTCCCACGTCACGCAGCAGAGTGGCGCAGTGGAAGCGTGCTGGGCCCATAACCCAGAGGTCCGTGGATCGAAACCACGCTCTGCTAAAATTATTCTTTTTCTTGGGTGCTTCGAGCTCGATCATTAAGCCTGGGGTGCGCTGACCCAGCGTCAACAGCAAACCCTGTAAGTTCTGAAACGATGACGACGTCGTGTGGAGAATACGAGAAACACTTCCTAAGACGCAGAGTTTCTTACGATTCTGCAGCAACTACATTTCTCGATCACAACGTTAATGTCCTATCGGGCCACACGTGCAACTTTCGCGATATAAAAATCGCACCTCCCCGGCGGGGAATCGAACCCCGGTCTCCCGCGTGACAGGCGGGGATACTAACCACTATACTACCGAGGAATACGCAAACGATACGCACAACGCACGCACACTTATTCTTCTCAAGTAGGTGATTCATCTCAAATCTAGCGTCCCGATGCTTTCAGAGTCAGCTGCTACGAAATAAAAGTATGCCCCAGGTGAGGCTCGAACTCACAACCCCGGCATTGCTCACGGCTACTGCCTTATAAGTACCGTGCGCTAACCAATTGCGCCACTGGGGCTACAGCAGGGTGCTTTCAGTTAGCGGTATTTGCTTTGCCGCCAACCTGTTGTGGCTACAGACCCATCATACGACCGTCACCTGCGGCCATACTGCGACTTTAGCACCTGGCTACGGATGCTTCATACGATTCTTGTTTCATATGCTACACTTACAAGCATATCAACCGCTTGTCATCACCGAAAAATTGCAGAAAAACGCGCGCCTTGCCTTCTGCTACCTGTCCAACAGCGAGGGCAGATGTGTGGCAAGCTCTAAGCTATGCAGGCGCACCGTGGCCGAGCAGCTGGAGGAGAGATGCCTTCCTTGGCAGCTCCCTGCAGAGTGCGGAAGACCAGAGTGGCCGCGCCGCCGTTGTCAGTGGACGACACGCAGTTGCCGAGCCACGGAGAACACGTTGCTCTGCGATGTGTACCCGCCTCATATGACGAAAGGCGAACAGTGGCCCTGTGGCGCAACGGATAACGCGTCTGACTACGGATCAGAAGATTCCAGGTTCGAATCCTGGCAGGGTCGGCATTTTGTTAGTTGCGGGCGCGTAGCTAGGCAGTGCATTCGAATGTTTCCACCTGCGTGGAGTGCAATGTCAATCCTGAGCATCTCGCAGCTGCATCTCGAGACGATCGTGGTAACTATCGCTTCGTGCAAGCGTCAGCGTAGCGTCAGTCGAGCAAAGTCGAGACAAGTCAAGCTGAGAGATGTTGCACAGTTAAGTAAACGGTACGCGACGCAGACAATGCTTTTCCAAGTGTCCCACGTCACGCAGCAGAGTGGCGCAGTGGAAGCGTGCTGGGCCCATAACCCAGAGGTCCGTGGATCGAAACCACGCTCTGCTAAAATTGTTCTTTTTCTTGGGTGCTTCGAGCTCGATCATTAAGCCTGGGGTGCGCTGACCCAGCGTCAACAGCAAACCCTGTAAGTTCTGAAACGATGACGACGTCGTGTGGAGAATACGAGAAACACTTCCTAAGACGCAGAGTTTCTTACGATTCTGCAGCAACTACATTTCTCGATCACAACGTTAATGTCCTATCGGGCCACACGTGCAACTTTCGCGATATAAAAATCGCACCTCCCCGGCGGGGAATCGAACCCCGGTCTCCCGCGTGACAGGCGGGGATACTAACCACTATACTACCGAGGAATACGCAAACGATACGCACAACGCACGCACACTTATTCTTCTCAAGTAGGTGATTCATCTCAAATCTAGCGTCCCGATGCTTTCAGAGTCAGCTGCTACGAAATAAAAGTATGCCCCAGGTGAGGCTCGAACTCACAACCCCGGCATTGCTCACGGCTACTGCCTTATAAGTACCGTGCGCTAACCAATTGCGCCACTGGGGCTACAGCAGGGTGCTTTCAGTTAGCGGTATTTGCTTTGCCGCCAACCTGTTGTGGCTACAGACCCATCATACGACCGTCACCTGCGGCCATACTGCGACTTTAGCACCTGGCTACGGATGCTTCATACGATTCTTGTTTCATATGCTACACTTACAAGCATATCAACCGCTTGTCATCACCGAAAAATTGCAGAAAAACGCGCGCCTTGCCTTCTGCTACCTGTCCAACAGCGAGGGCAGATGTGTGGCAAGCTCTAAGCTATGCAGGCGCACCGTGGCCGAGCAGCTGGAGGAGAGATGCCTTCCTTGGCAGCTCCCTGCAGAGTGCGGAAGACCAGAGTGGCCGCGCCGCCGTTGTCAGTGGACGACACGCAGTTGCCGAGCCACGGAGAACACGTTGCTCTGCGATGTGTACCCGCCTCATATGACGAAAGGCGAACAGTGGCCCTGTGGCGCAACGGATAACGCGTCTGACTACGGATCAGAAGATTCCAGGTTCGAATCCTGGCAGGGTCGGCATTTTGTTAGTTGCGGGCGCGTAGCTAGGCAGTGCATTCGAATGTTTCCACCTGCGTGGAGTGCAATGTCAATCCTGAGCATCTCGCAGCTGCATCTCGAGACGATCGTGGTAACTATCGCTTCGTGCAAGCGTCAGCGTAGCGTCAGTCGAGCAAAGTCGAGACAAGTCAAGCTGAGAGATGTTGCACAGTTAAGTAAACGGTACGCGACGCAGACAATGCTTTTCCAAGTGTCCCACGTCACGCAGCAGAGTGGCGCAGTGGAAGCGTGCTGGGCCCATAACCCAGAGGTCCGTGGATCGAAACCACGCTCTGCTAAAATTGTTCTTTTTCTTGGGTGCTTCGAGCTCGATCATTAAGCCTGGGGTGCGCTGACCCAGCGTCAACAGCAAACCCTGTAAGTTCTGAAACGATGACGACGTCGTGTGGAGAATACGAGAAACACTTCCTAAGACGCAGAGTTTCTTACGATTCTGCAGCAACTACATTTCTCGATCACAACGTTAATGTCCTATCGGGCCACACGTGCAACTTTCGCGATATAAAAATCGCACCTCCCCGGCGGGGAATCGAACCCCGGTCTCCCGCGTGACAGGCGGGGATACTAACCACTATACTACCGAGGAATACGCAAACGATACGCACAACGCACGCACACTTATTCTTCTCAAGTAGGTGATTCATCTCAAATCTAGCGTCCCGATGCTTTCAGAGTCAGCTGCTACGAAATAAAAGTATGCCCCAGGTGAGGCTCGAACTCACAACCCCGGCATTGCTCACGGCTACTGCCTTATAAGTACCGTGCGCTAACCAATTGCGCCACTGGGGCTACAGCAGGGTGCTTTCAGTTAGCGGTATTTGCTTTGCCGCCAACCTGTTGTGGCTACAGACCCATCATACGACCGTCACCTGCGGCCATACTGCGACTTTAGCACCTGGCTACGGATGCTTCATACGATTCTTGTTTCATATGCTACACTTACAAGCATATCAACCGCTTGTCATCACCGAAAAATTGCAGAAAAACGCGCGCCTTGCCTTCTGCTACCTGTCCAACAGCGAGGGCAGATGTGTGGCAAGCTCTAAGCTATGCAGGCGCACCGTGGCCGAGCAGCTGGAGGAGAGATGCCTTCCTTGGCAGCTCCCTGCAGAGTGCGGAAGACCAGAGTGGCCGCGCCGCCGTTGTCAGTGGACGACACGCAGTTGCCGAGCCACGGAGAACACGTTGCTCTGCGATGTGTACCCGCCTCATATGACGAAAGGCGAACAGTGGCCCTGTGGCGCAACGGATAACGCGTCTGACTACGGATCAGAAGATTCCAGGTTCGAATCCTGGCAGGGTCGGCATTTTGTTAGTTGCGGGCGCGTAGCTAGGCAGTGCATTCGAATGTTTCCACCTGCGTGGAGTGCAATGTCAATCCTGAGCATCTCGCAGCTGCATCTCGAGACGATCGTGGTAACTATCGCTTCGTGCAAGCGTCAGCGTAGCGTCAGTCGAGCAAAGTCGAGACAAGTCAAGCTGAGAGATGTTGCACAGTTAAGTAAACGGTACGCGACGCAGACAATGCTTTTCCAAGTGTCCCACGTCACGCAGCAGAGTGGCGCAGTGGAAGCGTGCTGGGCCCATAACCCAGAGGTCCGTGGATCGAAACCACGCTCTGCTAAAATTGTTCTTTTTCTTGGGTGCTTCGAGCTCGATCATTAAGCCTGGGGTGCGCTGACCCAGCGTCAACAGCAAACCCTGTAAGTTCTGAAACGATGACGACGTCGTGTGGAGAATACGAGAAACACTTCCTAAGACGCAGAGTTTCTTACGATTCTGCAGCAACTACATTTCTCGATCACAACGTTAATGTCCTATCGGGCCACACGTGCAACTTTCGCGATATAAAAATCGCACCTCCCCGGCGGGGAATCGAACCCCGGTCTCCCGCGTGACAGGCGGGGATACTAACCACTATACTACCGAGGAATACGCAAACGATACGCACAACGCACGCACACTTATTCTTCTCAAGTAGGTGATTCATCTCAAATCTAGCGTCCCGATGCTTTCAGAGTCAGCTGCTACGAAATAAAAGTATGCCCCAGGTGAGGCTCGAACTCACAACCCCGGCATTGCTCACGGCTACTGCCTTATAAGTACCGTGCGCTAACCAATTGCGCCACTGGGGCTACAGCAGGGTGCTTTCAGTTAGCGGTATTTGCTTTGCCGCCAACCTGTTGTGGCTACAGACCCATCATACGACCGTCACCTGCGGCCATACTGCGACTTTAGCACCTGGCTACGGATGCTTCATACGATTCTTGTTTCATATGCTACACTTACAAGCATATCAACCGCTTGTCATCACCGAAAAATTGCAGAAAAACGCGCGCCTTGCCTTCTGCTACCTGTCCAACAGCGAGGGCAGATGTGTGGCAAGCTCTAAGCTATGCAGGCGCACCGTGGCCGAGCAGCTGGAGGAGAGATGCCTTCCTTGGCAGCTCCCTGCAGAGTGCGGAAGACCAGAGTGGCCGCGCCGCCGTTGTCAGTGGACGACACGCAGTTGCCGAGCCACGGAGAACACGTTGCTCTGCGATGTGTACCCGCCTCATATGACGAAAGGCGAACAGTGGCCCTGTGGCGCAACGGATAACGCGTCTGACTACGGATCAGAAGATTCCAGGTTCGAATCCTGGCAGGGTCGGCATTTTGTTAGTTGCGGGCGCGTAGCTAGGCAGTGCATTCGAATGTTTCCACCTGCGTGGAGTGCAATGTCAATCCTGAGCATCTCGCAGCTGCATCTCGAGACGATCGTGGTAACTATCGCTTCGTGCAAGCGTCAGCGTAGCGTCAGTCGAGCAAAGTCGAGACAAGTCAAGCTGAGAGATGTTGCACAGTTAAGTAAACGGTACGCGACGCAGACAATGCTTTTCCAAGTGTCCCACGTCACGCAGCAGAGTGGCGCAGTGGAAGCGTGCTGGGCCCATAACCCAGAGGTCCGTGGATCGAAACCACGCTCTGCTAAAATTGTTCTTTTTCTTGGGTGCTTCGAGCTCGATCATTAAGCCTGGGGTGCGCTGACCCAGCGTCAACAGCAAACCCTGTAAGTTCTGAAACGATGACGACGTCGTGTGGAGAATACGAGAAACACTTCCTAAGACGCAGAGTTTCTTACGATTCTGCAGCAACTACATTTCTCGATCACAACGTTAATGTCCTATCGGGCCACACGTGCAACTTTCGCGATATAAAAATCGCACCTCCCCGGCGGGGAATCGAACCCCGGTCTCCCGCGTGACAGGCGGGGATACTAACCACTATACTACCGAGGAATACGCAAACGATACGCACAACGCACGCACACTTATTCTTCTCAAGTAGGTGATTCATCTCAAATCTAGCGTCCCGATGCTTTCAGAGTCAGCTGCTACGAAATAAAAGTATGCCCCAGGTGAGGCTCGAACTCACAACCCCGGCATTGCTCACGGCTACTGCCTTATAAGTACCGTGCGCTAACCAATTGCGCCACTGGGGCTACAGCAGGGTGCTTTCAGTTAGCGGTATTTGCTTTGCCGCCAACCTGTTGTGGCTACAGACCCATCATACGACCGTCACCTGCGGCCATACTGCGACTTTAGCACCTGGCTACGGATGCTTCATACGATTCTTGTTTCATATGCTACACTTACAAGCATATCAACCGCTTGTCATCACCGAAAAATTGCAGAAAAACGCGCGCCTTGCCTTCTGCTACCTGTCCAACAGCGAGGGCAGATGTGTGGCAAGCTCTAAGCTATGCAGGCGCACCGTGGCCGAGCAGCTGGAGGAGAGATGCCTTCCTTGGCAGCTCCCTGCAGAGTGCGGAAGACCAGAG